>NC_140965.1:9266190-9273690 GCF_056783735.1 Eptatretus burgeri | reverse complement strand
AGCCTAATCGATCATTAAATTTAACGATGCTTTGAGCAAGCGGGCCCTGGACTTTAGTCTGGTCAGCTTACACAATCGAGCAGTGTCCATGAGTCAGTCAGTCCGTAAACACTTCAGTCATTATCGCTTGAACCAAACTCACGATTTTGATTAAACTTGGCCATAAGCTTCATATCTGATGTCTAACGAAGGTTTAGTGACCGCAGCGAAATCGATGCTCATTGAGGGGGTCGATGGGGGGTTTTTGAATCCCCCCCCACTCCCAAATACGTATTTGCTTTCTTCTCCAAAAAAACGACACACACAATTTGAATGAAACTTGACCACTACCTTCATCACTGGTAACGTGCCAAAGAGTATCGACCACATCAAAGTCTGCACTCATTTAGAGGGGTATTCCGGGGGGGGGGTTGACCCCCTGAAATAAATATTTGCTCTTTTCTCCGAAACCACACACACAATTTCAATGAAACTTGATCACAACCCTCATCACACATGATGTACCAAAGTTTGTTCATGACATTAAAAAAAAAAAAATCAGGGTCCAAGCGGGTCTGCTGGGGCTTTGGGTGACTATTGCTCATTTTCTTTGACCGGGAGGGGGAAGTATAGAGGAGGGAGAGAGGGACCATAAGGAACCAGATGACCATGTCATGACAATTAAAGTTGAGAGAAATCCAGGTGAGCTTCAGGATGCACGGTCCTATTTTTATCTCCTCCACCGAAGTTGAAGGAGGTTATGTTTTCACCCATTTCTGTCTGTTTGTCTGTCTGTTTGTCTGTCTGTTTGTTTGTCTGATTGTGTACAGGATATCTCAAAAAGTTTTGGACAGATCCGGATGAAATTTTGTGGACAGGATCGGTGTGTGATAAGGCTGAACTGATTAGATTTTGGCGAAGATCCGGATCCGACGACTGGTATTTCTAAAGTGATTCTTCACCACTAAGAGATAGGGTGAAACCGATAAATAGCACAATATCTCAAAAAGGTGTGGACGGATTCGAATGAAACTTGGTGGACAGTTTGAGTGTGTGACAAGAAAGAATTGATTTGATTTTGGTAAAGATCCGGATCCAACGACTAGAATTTAAAAATTATTCTTCACCATTGAGAGATGGGGCCAAAAACGATACAGTACTGTATAGCATGATATTTCAAAAACATATTGGGCCCGAGATGTTCTCGTGGATCAGGAATTATGTAGCGGAGGTATGCACTCGACCGAGTACCCTTCTAGTTATTATGATTGTTTGACCCATTTTTTTGCTCTATTATTGTTTTTTAACATTTTTTTCTCAGCAACCACTTGCCCAATTGACAATAAATTTTCTGGGTCGGAGTGACCCCCCTAAAGGGAATATGTTATTTATAATTGTGACATCATTGGTCACATGATATGGCAGCCATCTTGGATTAAACACAAAAAAATATAGCATGATATCTCTGAAACCCGCTGATATGAAAAAAATTGAAACTCGGCACATCTCATTCTACTCCCAATAGGGAATAAAGGATTGTCAGGATGATATAATTGTTGAAGTGGTAGACCAGCCATAGATGTTTTAATTAAAACCCTTGTTTACTATTGAGATTCAGTGTGTTATTTCCAGGTCGTAACATTTTTACCAATTGAGCTTTTGTCCTCAAATCTTCAACAAACCTCCATTACGAGATTGTGGAGAACAAAAATCAATAAATTGTGCAATGTTTTTTTTTAAAACTCTCGTTTTCATCAAGTTAATTTTGAGTACAAAGCAGACGTGGACAGGCTTTACATTTTGAGATGTTTTCTATTTTCTTTTGTAAAAGTTGTCTGACATGGTTGAGTGGCACAAAGCACATTGGTTTGTTCGCCATCACGTGCAGAGGGATTCTTAAACTGATTCATTATACCAGGAATTTTTGGGGGTAAAAAAAGTAGCTGCAATTCGTCATTCTTCATGACACAGTGCAGGTAATTGAGCATCGTGTGCAGACTTGTTTAAAAAAAAGAAAAGAACTTCTTCTGAGGTTTGGTACCAACCATTATTGTTCAGAAATGAAGTTGTCAGATATAAACTTGGAGTCGATATGGGCTTAGAGCTCATTGCAAGCAACAGGTATTTATGCTTTCAGTTGAAACCTCCATTATGCATTGGCCATTGATGTTGTCATTCTGAGAGCATGTGTGCTCTTTCTGCAGATCCTGCAGGCTGGCTGTGGAATGTGCACTCTGCCTCTGGCCATGCTTCTGTTTTTGCTGAGAGATACTGAGTCGTCCCCACGAAAGCATGAGCATATTACCTGCGCACCCCCTTCAGAGGATGAGCAAACTGGAGTGGCAGCCATGGGCAATATAATTCACCCCGACCTTCTCACCAAAGGTATACTCAAAAACCTGCCACCTGGAGTGGGCTGGGAGAATGATCGACAGGCCGTAGCCGCAGCTGCTGCAGAAGCCGCACTCTGCTTTTTACGGGAATCACTGCATGTTCATCTCACTGGGATGGACAGCAGTGGTACAGAAGAGGACATGTTTTCCTCAAGAGTTATGTTCCGATCAGAGGCCCCTCGATCTCCACCACGTCTGCAACAATCAAATGACTGTACAGGAAACGTGAACCGTGGTCGCGCGAAGCGATATACCAGGCGCCGGATGCATGGAGCACAACGGCAGCTCCCGGTATGCGACAGCGACAGTGGTTGGACCAACAAGTCGGTGGCCATTGACATCAAAGGGAATGTCGTGGAGGTATTAAAGAACATTCGGACTAATACAGGCCTGCTCAGTCAATACTTCTATGAGACCTGGTGCCGCAGCAGCTTGGCCCCGCAGTGGGGTTGCCGCGGTGTGGACAAGCGGTATTGGCGGTCTCAGTGCAAGACAACGCAGTCCTTCGTGCGTGCCCTCACGAAGGAAAATGGGCGTCACGTGCAATGGCGCTTCATCCGCATCAACACAGCGTGTGTGTGCGCTCTGCAGAGCATTAAGTTACGCTCCTAGCACCATCTTCTATTGCTCAGGACTTATGTGTCTACATGTCTACTTGTGTTTGTCTCTGTATTCCATTCCTTCTTTGTTTTCTCTCCCCATGGATCCTTCTCTTTACACCAAATTGGTTTACACCCCTCCCCCCCCACCCCCCATTTTCCATTCACCCTTCTTCTCCATCCAAATTGCCTCTTCGTTTTCATTTATTGTCTTGTCTTTTTATTATTTCTTCTTCTTCTCCTCCCATCCCTTGTATTTTTTTTTGAAGTTTCATCACGTATTCTGTCTGCTTACTTTGCCATTCCTGATGTCATGTATCTAACTTATTCCTTAAAGTTTAAGCCGTGCATGTACATTTAAAATATATTAAAACGGCAAGGATCTTTATTTATTTAAACATAACTATCAAAGGTACCGAAATAATGAAGTGTTTTCTGCTTGTTTTACATATTATATTCAGTTTTTGTTATGCTGACTCTGTTGTCTCTTATGATATCTCGCGTTTTATACCCTGATTTAAAAAAAAAAATTCTGTTTGCGGATAAATACACTGTTTATGCAACAACGATAAATGATTGGATTTATGAAAAGAAAAATTAAGTGTGCAAATGGATATATTTATTTTTCACAATCAGCTCGAATCATTTCTACCTCAATCGAACATTTTCCAAAGAAGTCAGTTCCAACCGCTTGTAAAAAGTTTTCTCTTGAACTTTCACTCCTAATTCTCACTTTGCCTTTTTATTGCAGTCTTTGCACTGTATACCCGTCAAAATGTAAAACACCAAACTGGTAAAGTTGTTAACTTAAGTTACTATAGCTTTGGGACGTATTACAAAATTTCGATGGGAGGGAGGCCTCATTGGAGAGGAACTTTCTACATATTATGTATGCATGGGCACGAAGGTGGTGGGTAAAGGGTGGGTTTGTGCTCACCATGTTGTCCGTGGGTCGTTTTCGGCTAAAAGGGGGACAGGGGGAGGGGGTTCTGGTTAAGCAGCCATCAAAACCATGACTGTCAGGTCATATTTTTAATTAATTGTAATTTATGCTTTCACCAAACAATCAAATTTTCTAACCATTCTATAGCATTGAAACAATGTGCCCCATTCGCCAGGATGACCTGCGTTCTGGTCGATGCATGCCACGGTGAAATGGGCAGTTGCGACGGAGGGATGTTGACGAGAGTCTCAGTAGTTTGATTGTGTCATGTAGATTTGGGAGGAATGTCGATGTGTAAATGCTGTTCCAGGAGGATTGCACTTACATTCTGCAGCTGTAAATTTACCAAGTCGAGGAAATTTAATAAATCGGATGGTGAAGGGGGGCGGGGAGTAATTGTTGGAAGTGAACAGGTAAAAGTGGACACAATGGATGCATGAACAATTGAACATGTGATATAATCAGTGCAAGGAAGGAGCTATAAAAATTGTTCTGGCAGGAGAGATAGAAAACATTGTCTGGCGGGAATGGTAATATACTTGCATGCTCGTTTATATTCTGGTGCTTGTATACATCTCCACAAAGGCGACTGATTCGGGTCGAGGTGTAAGATCTCATAACACACATCTCTGAATCATACGGAGAGGAAGCGGGATGGTTTGGAGAGGGTGTCGCATGGCTGTTGCTTACAATGTGCTTGGATTCGGAAGGAATTGGGTGGGAAAACATTTTAAATTCTGCCACTTTGGATACGTAATATGTAGATGGCCCCAGACTGAATTTGTGTCAACATATTATAATTTAGTTTGTTTGATTGATACTTGGGAAAAATGTAAAATTAAAGTTGAGAGAAAATAAAATAAAACCGTTTGATGGAAAATAAAAAGGACAATTGAGTGGGGAAGAGATAAAAGAAAGTAAGTATAAATAAATATATATTTAATAATCATGAAGTTTGGATATTGTTTAAAAGATAAATAATCCAAAAGAGTTTCTCACCTGTTTTTACTTGCAAGAACAAAGTTCAAGGAGAAGGCTATCTTTACTTGATTCTGTGTTTATTCACATTAATGTTATACTTCTTTACCGCAAAGATGGACTCATTGAAAATCATGAGCATTAATTATCTTTAATAACTTCATCAGGAGTAATTTTCCTTTTGTAAAGTCAGAAAAGCTCATATGCATAAGCTACGTCCTCAAACATAAGTCCTTCATGGTGCTATCTGGCTATTAGCAAACGATGCGTTTTTCATTGCAGTGTAAGTTAAATCTATCCATTCATTTCGTGTGCAGCCTGTGGCTGCTGGTTTGTATCGGTGATGGGAGCGCAGCTGTGCCACTGATGCAGTGCCCCCTGCTGGTTAGGACAGGAACTTGTAAATTTGTTCAAGGTGTCGGCGATAGCTCGACAACTCTTCTCGAAGTACACCGTGGGATCTTTCACATACACCAACTAATGCCAGCAGATGGGACGCCAGTTTAGTGTCCATCCAAGGGAGGGCACTCGCATTGATAAATCACCCTGCCTGTGAAAAACTGGATTGACTGCGCCACGATCCGAACCCAGGCGAGACAACTCAGAGGCATGCTGGCATACTTTCAGGCTATCCTGCCAGCTGTTGTAACTTCAATAAAAATCATCCAAATAAATGAAGTGCCTTTGAGTTGCATCGACCAAGAGAGAGAAAGAGAGAAAGAGAAGAGACTGTAGTTCAGTTCTGGCTGCCTTTAACCCCCAGAGTACCAGAATTATCGAGAAATAAGTCCTTTCTCTGACAAATGTGTTCGAAAAGAGTTCTATGATATTCCTGAATTGATTACTCCAATATAGTGTCACTGAAAGGAACCAGATGACCATGAAACTACAGTAATGTCATTGGTTAAGTGCGCATTAATAAACCACATGGTCTCCAAAAATTCAACGCAAATTGATGAAACAATCCCTCACTTATAGGTGGAAGATGAAAAAACGGGGTCGGGAACAAGCTATTTAGATATGTTAAAAATGCTTCTGTTTGGCAAATAATTATTATACGTCAAAAGTAACGTTTTCACATAAAATGAAATGAGTGTTAAAAACAAAACCAAAAAACATAGGGTGGAAAATTGATGGCAGTGTAAAATATCGATCGCCTTTGAAATGTCAAATTAGCTTCCAAATCGATTTTAACTGTTTGAAAGTTCTGACCAGGTAATAGTAAGTATCAGGTATAAAAAGTGGCTTTCTTTGGTGAATCATAAAATAAAAAACAAGAGGAAGGATCCAAGAAAAGGAGGATTACATGATTCTGTTTGCTCTTGCAAGTAAAAAAGGAAATAAAAAAAAATTGGAAGTATAATTAAATAAATAACCATGACCGGACTGTTTACCCAAAGATTATCATCACACATAAATTGCACAGCAATGTCTACCAATTACAGCAACAGGTGGTGTGTTTAAGGAGCAGACTATGATTGCATAAATGGACCTTGTTTGTGTGGTCTGTCCTGATGCCCACGTGCATACTGATCATGTTTACGGTGGATAACCAAAGATATGCGATCAGAATGTTCTGAAGAACTTGAACAGAAGAGTGCCGATTTATTTGATGTACAATTCGTTTACACCGTTGCATGTGGAGAGAATAAGGTGTCCAACAGATCATGTTCAAATGTTTGAATAAATTTTGTGTAACTACACAGCATGTTACTTTTTTATTTTTTATTTTGGGGTTTTTGTTTGTTTGTTTGTTTTATGTATAACTTGGAAGAGTGCCCGTCCCAAGTGGCAGGAAAGGCTTGCAAAAGTATCCATCCACAGTGATGGGAAAAGTTTCAGTTAATCTATCAATTTAAACAATATTTAATGGACTTAAAAAAAGGTTAATTGTGTTGCACTCTTGGTTTCATGTAGAGCCAAAGCTCTGAGCTACTTATACTGCCCACCACAAGATGGTGATGCAACATAGGGCAGCAGAGGTTGGGTTTATCTCAAAAGAGAACAAAATATCCTGTTTGCGAAATAAAATTTGGCATCAACATTACTCATGCCTGTTCTACCGTCATTTCAAAAGTGAATGTTGAGCTTTTCAATGCAGTGTGCGAAGTAGCCCCTGTAAACGGGAAACTTACGAACGCACGGACAGACACCACAGTGCACGATATATAATAGATGACTTCCCTTCCAAGCTACTTCAACACACCAAGAGACCATTCGGCCCATGAAGCCCATACAATCGTTGCCAACCTATGACTTCTTAAATGCAGAGTCTAGGCTTGTGGAAGAGTGAGAACATGAAATGGATCAGGATGCAACAGGACAAACGGAATAGCAGCGAGGGTAGGGGGAACCCCAATAGTGTAGTTGAAGGAAAAAATAGAGGAAGAATTGGACAAACAATGGGGTAGGGAAGAATGGGGTGGACATGATGGATACAGAAGGAAACTTCTCCCCCCCCCCCCCCACACACACTATCAATCCTCCCAACCACCATCATCTCTCCCTCCCTCTTTCTCTTCCTCCCTCTCTCCCAACTCTCTCTTCCCCTTCCTTCCTTCTCCCCTCTCTCCATCTCTCTCCGCTCCCCCACTCCATCTCTCCTCCA
>NC_140965.1:9246190-9261190 GCF_056783735.1 Eptatretus burgeri | reverse complement strand
CCTGGACCATCTTCAATCATGGAAGCTGTTGATATGGTTAAACAAAGTATTGAAACTATAATTAAAAACACATTAAGTGAAAAGAAAACTTTGAAGTTTTATACGGGAGTAAAATTGAATATGGTAAGACAAGACGATGAAACTACTCCCGAGATGAGGACAAACCCTCACTTTATCTCATCATTTCAAGATTTTGTAAGATGTGATGTTTACGATGAACTCCAGAGACAAGAACAAGATGTTGATAACACTGTAGTCGGTAGTGGATTTACTATTGCAAAGATAATGTTTTTAGATATACACATCTTAAAATCAGATCCTCTTCAAGCTTCTTCTTATATTGATTTACCAAAAGAGATAAAACTTAAGAAAGCAGTTGTTAATATTCAAAACAAACTTAATAAATATTTTCTATGGTCTGTTCTTGCTCACTTACATCCGCAACAATGAAATTCTGAAAGGGTTGAACATTATAAGAAATACGAGAATACATTAAATGTTAAAGATTTAAAGTTTCCAATGTCATTGAGAGATATTCCTAAATTTGAGAAAATGAATCATCTATCTGTTAATGTATATTGATTAACGGATACAAACAAAGTTCAGATATTAGAAATTTCAAACAACTATAAAAATGAAGAAACACACATTGACCTTCTCTACTTTACTTCAAAGGAAAAATCACATTATGCTTTCAATAAAAATTTATCGCGATTAACTAAATCACAAATATATATGAGAAAATGGGAAATGTATCCTTGTAAGAGATGTCTCAACTCCTCTCACACAAAAGAACGATTAAATCAACTTTCGAAATATTGCAGTAATCATAAATCAACCGTAATCAATTCATCAAAAGCAGGTTCAAACATATCATTCAAAGATTTTAACAAATCTATAAAACATCCGTTTGTGACATATGCTGATTTTGAAAGTATTCTTGAAAAGATAGATACTGTTTCTCCAAATCCAAATAAATCATACACAAAAAATATCAAAAACATACTCCTTGTGGTTTCTGTTATTATATCAAATCAGCTGTTGGTGACAAGTTAGAACTTTATAGAGGAGAAGATGCCTCAGAGGAGTTTGTAAGACGATTGGAAAAAGACTGTATAAGACTAAGACAAATAATGGTGAAAATCTATAAACCAATGTCATTAACAAAGGGAGAGAAAAGATAATTTATAAAGAACAGTATCTGTCATATTTGTGAGGAGAAAATTGAGGGAGACGTCAAGGTTAGGGATCACAGTCATCTTACTGGTAAATATAGAGGTCCAGCTCATTCCCGTTGTAATCTTAATTACAAGCCTCCAAACTTTATTCCTGTCTTTCTTCACAACAACGCTCACTATGAGACACATCTATTTATAAGTGAACTTTCAAAGACATCTGGAGATATTTCTGCCATTCCTAACACAGATCAAAAATACATCTCGTTCACAAAACCAATTCATACATCCCCCATAACCCATGTCAGATTTCTTGACACATACAAGTTTATGTCAAGTCCATTATCTAACTTCGTATCAAATATTAAAAACTTCCCGAATCTTAAATCACATTTCTCAAATCAAGAAGAGATTAAACTCTTATCACAAAAGGGAATATATCCGCATGACTATATGGTTTCATTTGAGAAGTTTAAATAAACACAACTTCCTTCAAGGGAAAGTTTCTATGGAAAGTTAAATAAAACTCATATTTCCGATAGAGATTATGCACAAGCTAAAAAGGTTTGGGAGAAGTTTAATATAAAGAATCTTGGAGAATATCATGATTTGTATCTTAAAACTGATGCATTGTAATTGGTTGATGTGTTTGAAACTTTTAGAACAGTCTGTCATAATAAAAATTCTTATGGATTAGACCCCGTTCACTATTACACAGCCCCGGGCTTGTCTTGGATCTTCCTGATTATAATAAGAACGAGGACAACTCTTACCTGATGTATTATTATGCTAACAATTTGTATAGGTGGGCTATGTCTCAATCTTTACCTAATGGAAAACTAAAATGGGTGAAAGAAAAATATTATGAAAACCTTTTACTTGACATTGTTATCTCCTCTCATAAAGAATTGGATGAAGCTGAATTTGGATATTATTTTGAGGTTGATTTAAAATATCCAGAAGAACTTCATAACAAACATAAAGACCTACCTTATGCCCCTGATAAAGAAAGTCCAAGAAAAGAATGGTTCAGTGATAACCAACAGTCATTTAATATAAAAGGTAAATCTCCAGAAAAAATTATTACAACATTAAATGATAAAGAAAGTTACGTTTTACATCAAAAGGAACTTGAGACAATATTTATCTGCTGGGTTGAGAGTGAGAAAAATTCATCAAATTTTGAAATTTAAGCAAAGTCATTGGTTCAAGAAATATATTGATTTTAATACAAAAAGGAGAACAGAAGCAAAAACAGATTTTGAGAAGGACTTTTGTAAATTAATGAATAATGCTGTATTTGGAAAGACTATGGAAAATGTTAGGAATCGACAAAACATAAGACTTTCTACATCTTCGAAACAGGCTTCAAAGTTAATTAATACACCAGGTTTTGAACGAGCGGAGGTGTTTTCAGAGAAGTTTTGTGCTATTCATTTGAAAGAGGAGAGTATTGAAATGGATATACCGATTTATATAGGAACATCAATTCTTGACTTGTCAAAGTCGTTAATGTATGACTATTACTATAATAATTTAAAATCAAAGTATAAGGATACTGTGTCATTGTTATATATGGATGCAGATGGTTTTAAATTAGAAATTAAGACAAGTGATGTATATGAGGATACGATTGATAATATTTATATGTATAATACAAGTAATTATAAGTCTGATAGTATGTTGTTTTCATTAAATAATAAAAAGGTTATTGGTAAGTTTAAGGTGGGTGGAAAGGTCATGAGTGAATTTGTGGGTTTGAGATCAAAGTCTTATGCTTTTACGTATATTGATAATAATAGCATTGAAAGATGTGATAAGAAGCTAAAGGGAATAAAGAAAAATATTATCAAGGAAACAATAAACTTTAAACATTATTACAACTGTTTAACCTTGAAGAAGGAAGAGTACAGAAAAATGAATACAATAAGAAGTTATAAACAACAATTATATACAGAAGAGATAAATAAGAAAGCATGAGAAGCTTTTGATGAAAAAAGATATATTTTAGAGAATGGAGTCAATAGTATCCCTTATGGTTATAAGTTTGTGTTGAGGGGTGTCTTTTTACTGATTTATAAATGATAGAACCAAGCAATAACCAAACTAGAGTGGAGATGTAATCAGCCTTGGTAATTAAATGGGAAACATAAAGAATGTGAGAAGTATCAAATAAGTCTTATTGAAGAAATAACCGGGGTAAAAGTATATAAAACAAATAAGCGGATAAATTTAATTACAAATAAGTTGGAGGATGTCAAGAAAAAAATTAATACACTTGAATGGAGTGAAAACTTTGATGGTTATCAATTGAACAATGGAAAAAACAATTTACTACAATCTCAAAATGATATGTGGCTCAGGAGGTGGTCAAACAAGAACATTGAGAGAAGTTGATCATTTTCTTTCTGCTCAACAAAGACATAAACCAAAAACTAAGTTCTAAAATAATCTTTGTGAATATACTCGATGGTGATGAATGTAATCGGAAAATTAATTATTACCTCGAATAGAACATGAACAAATATTCGTTGGATCACTCTTTGAGTGAAAAGAAGTGCTTTAATCAGTAAGTCTCAGTTTAACATTTGTTCAATGGGGCAGAGATCAGTCTCAATTTTACATTTGTTTGTATGGGAGCGGGAGGAATTCAGTCTCCTCTTTTGACCTGATGAGACTTGAGTCAGAAAGGTTTCCCCATTCTTTTGTATGGGAGGGGGAGGAATCCGTCTCCTGTTTTGGGCTTTTTCGGGGTTGATTCAGAGAGTTTTCCCCCTTTTCCCCATTCATTTGCATGGATGTCTTAGAAACCCCATTTATCTTCTACTTATGTGTATATATATATATATATATATATATATATATATATATATATATATATATATATATATATATATATATATATATATATATATATATATATATATATGTAGGGTGAATATACTGGTTCTAGCTCACTTTTCCCCATGTAAATGAATGGGGGATTTTCGGCGATTCCCTTTTTTTTTCCCTAAAAAACCCCCTTTTTATCCGTTTTTCCCTGCTGTGCAGGGGTTTGGCTTTTTGTGAGGCAATGTTTTATGGTCGGATGCCCTTCCTGGACGCCTCTTACAACACAGGGATATGGTACACCTATTCTAACCGGGGCATACACCGGGACCAGTATACTGGCACTCATTTCGCCGACCTCGGATGGATGACAGGCTGAGTCAACCCCCTGGTGTTAATTCAGCAGCTGAGCGGGATTCGAACTCGGGACACTGGGATCCCAAGCCGCCACCCTAACCACTAAGCCAACACTAGGCTTTGTATATATATATATAACCAGGCTATCCCAAGGTATATTTATTTGTCTCCCCTTTTAACCTGGAGGTTGATCAGCTCACTCATTGAACCTATAAAGATTTGTTCATTCTCAAATTCCTTCAATAGTTTAATTTTCTTTGCACAATAATCCCCATCTAAAATATTGACAAACAAAACATTTGAATCTTTATATTTTTTAAGATACCGCTTTTGTGCCATTACGAAATGATAAACTTCTCTTAATGCTCTTGTTTGACCACCTCCTGAGCCACATATCATTTTGAGATTATAGTAAATTGTTTCAAATGTTTTCAGTTCATGCCGTGAAAATGAGGAAGTGTTTTTTGACACGGTCGTGCTGTGTGGTTTTAGACAGTCATGCTGTGAAAAATAGGAACTATTCTGTGAGACAAGGTCTCGTGTTTATATTTTATCTCAGAACACGAACTGAAAACATTTGAATCAAAACCATTTTAAGTATGTTTTGTAAATGATTCATACAATCGCCCAGTTATTTTCCAAGCTGTCATTTCCTGTGGCCGCACCCAATGCTTCGGTAATTTCCTCGTCGTTTCCTTATAAGTGATTCACCAGACAAAGTTTCTGCCAGACGGGATTTTCATTTTTACAACTGAGACATGGGCGATCTTTCTTCCGATGAAGACAAAAGCTTACTACAGAGTTGGTAAGTTTGTGTATGGTTTTCTCTTTGAACGATGAAGCAAATGATTATTAATTAAATCATGATAATTCTGATATATATATTTTTTCCCTGACAGGTCATTGCAAGAAATTGAGTTTACGTATCACGATGTGGTGCATGAAATTAATACTCTTATTGAAGAGATCAATGATTTTAGAAGAGAATTGAAAGACATTTATAATGAGTGGCACGAAGTCTTATCACGTCCTATCATCTCGAAGGAATTAAACCAATGGTGAGACACGTGTGTGTGTGTCTGTCTTTCTACCTACCTCTCTCTGCTCTTATTGAAGAGATCAATGATTTATAATGACTGGTCTCTGATCTCGAATGAATTAAACCAATGGTGAGACACGTGTGTGTGTGTCTATGTGTGCGTGTGTGTGTGTGTGTGTGTGTGTGTGTGTGTGTGTGTGTGTGTGTGTGTGTGTGTGTGTGTGTGTGTGTGTGTGTGTGTGTGTGTGTGTGTGTGTGTGTGTGTGTGTGTTGCTTTCCCTGTCTGTTTGTATCTCTCTCTGTCTGTCTCTTCATCTATACCCTTGACTTATTATTTTTTTTTTTCAGCACTATCACACAACATCAGCTGTTGAAGCAATCTTGTACAACACATGATTTTCTGGAGGTAAATGTTTCTGAATTATTATTAATATCACTCTCTCTTTAGAATGTCGTCTAATGTTGGTTGCATCATTAGTTTGGACGCGGTTTTGTCAGTACACTGGAATTAATTTTATTGACCTTGAAAGGATGACAGGCTCCTGGTGTGTTAATTCAGTGGTCAACGAGGCTTACTCATATTACCATTTAATTATTATCCACTTTTTGTTTCAAAACAGAATATGGTGTCTGAGTTTCGAAATCACAAGACATCTGAAGAAGATTGCTGGGAAAGATTATACATTCTCGCAAATGAATATTTAATATTTTCAATATTAATAAATTATATTTGTTTTGTATACAATTACTTGATTCTGAATTACAAAAAAAGAATCAAGACATGAAGGGAGGGTAGGTGCGCCCCCCCCAATGACCCATCACCCCCTCATCCCATCCCTCCCCTCCCCATGTGTGTGTGTGGGGAAGGGTGGGGGGTGGGATGAGGGAGGTGGTGGGTCAAAGGTGGGGGCGCACAGGGGGGATGAGGGGGTGGGGCTTGTGTGGGAGGGGCTTGTGTGGGCGGGGCTTCGGTGGGGCTTGTGTGGGCGGGGTGTGTGTGGGTGGGGCTTGTGTGGGTGGGGCTTGTGTGGGAGGGGTTTATGTGGGTGGAGCTTGTGTGGGCGGGGCTTCGGTGGGGCTTGTGTGGGCGGGGTGTGTGTGGGCGGGGTTTATGTGGGTGGAGCTTGTGTGGGAGGGGTTTATGTGGGCAGGGTTTATGTGGGCAGGGGTTTATGTGGGTGGAGCTTATGTGGGAGGGGTGAATGTGGATGAGGTTTGTGTGGATCAATGGATGGGTGGATGGGTGGATGGGTGGATGAGTGGAGCTTGTGTGGATGGGTGGATAATTTTTTAATTAAATAAACATGTGTGTGGCGAACTAATTAACTAATCACTAATTATGTGAATATGATGAATATGGGTGGAGCATGTGTGGGGTTTGTGTGTGTGGAGCTTGTGTGGGGTGGAGTTTTTGTGTGTGTGGGGTTTGTGTGGAGCTTGTGTGGGTGGGGCTTGTGTGGGCGGAGTCAAAAAGGGGCGGAGTCAAAAAATTTCAATTTATTGGAGCTTGTGAGGGGTTTGTGTGTGGTGGGGTTTGTGTGGGGTTTGTGTGGGCGGGGCTTGTGTGGGTGGAGTCAAAAAGGGGCGGAGTCAAAAAATTTCATTTTATTGGAGCTTGTGAGGGGTTTGTGTGTGGTGGGGTTTGTGTGGGGTTTGTGTGGGCGGGGCTTGTGTGGAAGGGGTTTGTGTGGGTGGAGTTAAAAAGGGGCGGAGTCAAAAAAATTCAATTTATCTTTGTCTTTTGTAATTCCTGTGAATAAAATGAACCTAAAATCTCTTCCCCTTCCAAATCATATATTTTATAAGTCCAAGGAACCGTATCTATTACATCAACAATTTTAAAAAGTTCTTTCGTCCATCGTTCAGTAAAACCTTTTTCAAAATGAGATTTCCACCTATATATTCTTACGATATCACCAACTTTGAACTTAGGTTTTCTGACATTAATCTCTTTTTCATATTTTAATTTTGTAAATGTTTCTGATGGTTTCATATTTGTTGACGTGTGAATCGTGTCATTATACTTATCCACAATATCCTGAATAAAAGATGACCATTGTTGTGAACCGAGTTGTGTGAATTTTTTATATAGTCTCTCTTTTAAGGTACGATTAAAACGTTCAACAACAACTGCCTTCTCTTCATTAAAGGTACTGTATAATGTAATACTGTTATTTTTTAGAAAATTCATAAATGTCTTGTTATAAAACTCTCTACCCTCATCAGTCCACAATTTTTTAGGTTTTCTCTTACTTTTATTAAATATCTGTTGAAAAGCTAACATAAGAGTATTACCTGTTTTGTTTTTTAAAGGGACAACCCACGCATATCTACTCCTCAAATCAATAACGGTTAAAGCATACTTGTACCCCTTATCATAATTGAGTTCAATCAAATCAGCAGACCAGATATAATCTACTTCCTTGGAATAAACTTTCCTTCTCTGAAACTTTGTGAATATTGGTTTATGTAATTCATCAGCTAATTGCTCTTCAGTCTTAATGGCATCATTAGAGCCTATAAGTTTTTTGAATTTCCAAGCCCAAGTTTCAATTTAGCACTGATCATCTTCTTCACAATGAACAGATCAACTTTTTCTCTCAAGGTTGGATTTTGTATCAGAGACAAATTATACAACATTTCTCTATCGGCTTCATGCTTTTCTTCCAACGTTGTGGTATTCCCATAATCAATATCGTGTCTCATGCACACTTCATCAACTCTATTGATAGGCTGACTCCAGGATTTAGGATTGTCTGCCTCATCTAATATTTTATCCAAGTTTGTACCTGGACCACAGAAAGAATACCCTGGAAGATGTAATTCCCCTGGTATTCCAGTAGTTGTAAATTTACTTCCTGATAAAAACTTTTGTATATCTCCTCCGAGTTTGTGTTTGGAGATAAATAGATTTTTTTTTGAACCACACACCGAACATATACCTTTTTGTATAACCCTGTTATTTTTACTTTTAATATATGAAATATTTTTAGTATTAGTTTTCTTTTTACATTTGAGACAATAACTCATTTATTTATGTGAAAAATTCCTGCAGAGTGCAAAAACCTTTTTAGTTTCCAACATGCACATTTGGATCTTAATTTTTAAAACATAAAGAATCCTTAGAAATGCCTTCACTCTCTCCTCCATTTATTTAAGAAAAAACTTGAATGAAAATGAATAGCTTGTCGATGACAATAGTCTTGTCGAAAGTATTGCAAATAGACTTGTCAATTCTTTGTTTTCCTCCTCGGTGGGTTGAGTTATTTTCTGTAATACCACCAATCTTTTTTGAATCTCACTGGTTTCCATATTTTGATATTTATTTTGTCTCGCTCTTTCCTCCCTCTCCTCCCTCTCTCTCTTCTCTCTTTCCTCCCTCTCTGTCTTCTCTCTCTTCTCTCTTTCCTCCTTCTCTTTCTTCTCCCTTTCCTCCTTCTCTCTCTTCTCATTTTCCTCCTCTTCCCTCTCTTCTTCAACTCCTTCCTCATCCCTTACTATCCTTGAATCGCTTACACCCCATAGAATATTATACATATATTCATCAGGATTTCTTGTTATTCCTGTATCCAAAATAATTTTTTTTACAACAGGAAACCAATAAAATTTCTTTTGAATTTCTAAAAGAGCCTTACCTTTTCTTAACTTTATAATTTTTTCATTATTAAACATTCTAATTAAATCTAAAGTTGTCGGTTTATCAACATCAGCATAATGCCAATCTTTTATTGAAAATACCTCATTCTTATGTTGTAGAACATATTTATTAAAATACCGAATACCCTTTTCTTGAAGGTATGCTTGGACACAGAAATGATAATTTTCTTGAAGCCTTCTTGCTGTCATTTATGTATTAGAAATATATGTTAGAATAATATTATGGCACGAAACACCTCCCCATCTTCCCATAGTTAAATCATTTTGTATTTCCTTACTTATTATATAAAATCGTGTTTTTTCTGTTTTCATGAGATAAACAAGGGCAAAACCATTATTATATTTACCCTTATTAAATTCTTTTATTTGTTGTTTACTAATCGTGGACCCACAAAACTCATTCTCGATACCAAGTGGATAATATTCTTCCTTACGAGACTGATTTAATTGTTCCAGGTCTTCGAGGTTAATTTTAAATGACCAATTATACCCTAAATCATTCATATCATACCCCCATTGTTCTATTCTCATACAAATGATACGCCCTTCTTTATAAAAATTTATTTTAATTCGAACTGTGAATTCTGTATGACCTGGAGATAATATCAACACTTCTGTATCTTTGGAATACACAGCTGTTTTATTTAAGGATATATATTGTGATAAATCGCTTAATCTCACCAAGTCAGTCGCGTCAGTCGGGCTTGGATAATTTTTTTAATTTAAAAGCATTTTTCATGTTAATATTTTTGGTTATATTATATTTATGTCGTTCAGCCTGTGCCTTTGTGTAATAATTTGATAAATCAATATCCAGTTCTTGAGATACACCAAAGATAGAACCATCTTTACCAACATAAGTCATTTATATTAGATTAAAAATAATATCACAAATTTTTTATTTTTGTTAAGTTGAAATAACACATATAGACATAATTGACCACAACACTTGGAATTTAATTCTTGGACTTGAAATGTTTGATAAACACCATTCTGTAAGAATTTTATAACTTCAACAGGTGGTGGAAGGCCAAAACTATCAAAATAATATTTGTCTTGACTATTAAAAATACAAACCCAATGAGAACCGTTCCCATTATTATCTTCTAAGTTCATAATAATATTCTTTGTATGTTTCAGCACATTTGTTAATTCATCTCTCATACAAATAACCACATTATGAATTTTTAATTTCTTACAATATTTGACAAGTTGTAAATTTGATGTTGTATTCTTTCCAAATTTTTCCAACCACTCATCAATGCTCATTTATTTATTAGAAAGATATAATCCATTACCTCTTTTCGTTAATTTTACACCTGCTTGTGCAATAGAAGAAAGCATATCTCCAACTAACAATCTCACTTTATCAGGCAGACCTTCAAGTTTTTCAGCAAAATCTACAATTACGCCACTTCCACTAATTTGTTTCTCTTACTCTTTGTTACGTCTTTCCAATTCTTTTTGAGCCTGGAGTTGAGCCTTCCTTTCGTTGGCAGTTTTCACCGCTGTTGAAATACCACCCGTCAATGCTCCAACCGCACTTAAACCAGCAAATAAAGGAATTAGAAATGGGAGAAATCCTCCACTCGTCTCTCTTATTGAATATTTTTTCAACATTGGTTTTGTCATTTTAATTTTAAGTGAGCCAGTGTCATTCAAGATTTTAACCTGTTCTCTTGTGAGCAAAACATCAATTCTTACTGCTCCTTTTCTCTGAATTGTATTAACGTTAATCGTACAAGGCTTTTGATTTTGAACACAAGATGATAGTTTATGAAGATTGATTTGATTAATATATACCCCAGTTGGTACTTTGCCACTCATTTATTTAACAAAAAATTATGTGAGACTAATCATCACACCATTATCTGTATTAATCTGCAATTCTGTTTCTTCCAAAAGCAAACAATATGTATCAACTTCTTCACTCTCTCCTCTTTCAATGTATAGGGAAGTATCCACTCGATTAGACTTTATAGTTTCCTTTTGCGCGCTCAGGTCAAACGCATAGATTGTATACAAACTTTTAAATGCTGTCATATCCAAAATAGGTTCTTTATTTCCATTACTTTCACACACCTTTTGGTAAGACTTGTATGCTTCAGCAAAATCATTTTTTCCCCAATTAATTTCCAATCTATCTCGTGGATAAAATGTTCCATCTAGAGAAATGCGAAGTTGTTTCACCTTAGCATTATCACTCAATGCATTATTCTTATCAGTCGCAGTATCACCATCTGGCTTTTTAAAAATGATCCACAGATATCGTGGCTTTCCTTCCAGAACACCCAAATTCCACGTGTAAGTAGTTTGATTGAGTTTAACGTGTTGACATCTTCTTTTGAGGTATGATACACTGAGTGGTTTCTTTGAGTTAAGTCTTCAATTCAACATCTCTTCTGTTTTAAGATTAGGAGTATATTCACTGATATACCAACTCATCTCCTCAATTACAAATTTATTCTGTTCACCAAAAGCACTACCAACACCAAAAAGCAATCGATTTTCATTATCATTCCTCTGTAGTTGAAATCTAATTTTAAGACCATACAGAACTTTATCATGATCACAAAATCCAAATATACCTTTAAGAGGAACTGCCACAGTAAAACTATTTTCTGCTTTTGTATCATCATTATACATTCCTTTCCTTTGTGTATATCCAGGGTCTGTGTTTGTTCCCGTTGACATATCAGGAATAAAACCTTCGACAGACCCCTTTCCCATTCTATCACTGAATATATAGAGTGTAAATTTTATCATTTCAGATACAGCAGAGACATAATCAACCGCTTCAACTTCTTGTGTTCCAATATACAAACGCACACTATCAAACATTTTCCAGAAGAAATCATTTACAAGTGTAGCATTTGTGTTATTCCCAGCTTTAGTGAATTTAAATTTACACAACAAGAAACTTTCGGAGAGATTCAAATAGGTTTGTTGATTATTTATTTCAAAACTTTTTGTACCATTCGTATTCCAGTCTGTTCCAGTTATTGCATTTACCTTGAGGTAATCTTCTTTTTTAGTGGAGTTTGAGATAATAATAGTATCATCCAAATCATAGATACTATCAATTGCTTCCATACTTGTATTTATTTAGGAAAAAGATGTTAAAACTTTTGAAACCCTGATCCAAGTATTTGAATTATTTTCTGTCGTTCTTGGGGGGACAACTGAGTTTTGCCTTTCTTAATTTCTTTTATTGCTTGTAATTTATGAGATTCCTTCTGAGCATCTTTTATACTCTTTACAGCACCTGCTACATTTCCCACAGCAGAAGCAGTTGAACCAATTAGATCTTTATGTTTAAGAATAGTTGAACCAATACCCATGAGAGTATCAATTATCCCATCTCCTCTAAATTGATGTCCAACACCCCTTTGTCTCTTAGGTTTATAGTATCCTCTACCAAGATACATACCTTCACCCTTGTAGTATGGGGAAAGGAACATCCCATCCCCTGTCATTATTTTATATTTTCCCAACTCGTGTTTCCTCACAATAACCATCGTATTTATTTATTGTAAAACTTCACGTAGCTGAATTCTGATAGATATAACTTCTCCATTAAAAGAAATCACATGATTATCTTGGTCGGTTATCCTAAAATTTACTCTGTGTATGGTTTTTCCTGACACAGGTAGATAAACCAAATTTTTAGGTTCCATATTGAATTTATAACCAATTGGGGTTGAGTATGCGCTGAATGAAAATATTGTATTTGTTTTTTTTCCATCATTATAAGCACCATCAATCAAATCACAGTGAATTAACACCGAATTTATTCCTGAGGATATTTGAATGACATTATCACTGTAAAACGTCCCATTAGTTTCAACCTTTTTTGAGGAGAAACCCAATAACTCTCTAAATGAATTATCAATTGTGAAATCAACCTTGTAGTTATTTTTAACTTTAATCGTTGATTTTGAAGTATGTTTTTGAATGTTTATAACAATATTTTTTGGTTCATCACTCTGTTCTTTCATAAGACGAGCAATTTCGGAAGATATTTGAGAAATCTCATATGCTCCGGGTGAGACTGTTATCGTTTTGTATCCACTTCCGGGATTATAACTAAACTTGTCATTTTTATCAGTTATATTAAATAAGGTATTATAAGTTTCCATGGACAATAAAGATGCCTCATATTCTTTTGTTGTGTCGAGTTGTAGTGGGTATGGGAATGAAGATGTGTGGTCGCTTGTTGTGAAATTGAAACTAAGGATTGTGCTTCTCATCTTATTTAATATGAGATAAAATGTCTTTATATTGAGATTTATTAATTATTTTCATGTTCATCAACTGGTCTAAAATGGCTGATGCTTCATTAAAACAATTGTTATTTCCAGCCTTCTTACTGCCTAACAACAACAACAGTCTATTAACTAATTGCGATCGGTCATTTGGAAGAAAACTAACACCTGAACCAAGGATACTTAAAGCCTGAATAATGTGTTTCTCCTTCTGATTCTTCCTACTTTTACCAGAAAGAATAACCTTATAATTTAGAGTTTTCGGCAGATCAATATATACTCTATCATCATTATTTTCCATATCCAATGGTTTATCAATATACTTTGATTCATCCCTCACAGTTGAACCTTGTCTTCCATCTTTTGTGAGAAGAAACATTAATCTCGGAGTTAGTTTAACAGGGGGTTGAGCAGAACCCAAGAACCTTAATTCATCATTAAATATCAATACCTTTTCTTGAACAAGATGAAATATTGCTGGTTGTTCTGTTGGAATGAGTCCTGCTTTGGTTTTTGAATCCGCTGAATATTCATTGTTTTGAACAGCATTCACAATATAATCAGAGGGTTGATTAATCTCTTCCAGTTGTTGAAATAAACCTTCATCATCATATTCTAATTCTCCGAAATGCTCTAATTCTTCCTCCGTCATTTGACTGAAATCTTTTAACATTTGAAGTTTTTTAGGAGTATATTCTACTGTGGGAACTGTGGAAATATCTTACATTTTTTTTTGGGAAGTTTTTAAAAGTGGTTTAAAAAATTTCTCTTGTTTTCTTTCAAATGCTTCTTCGCCCGTTAGTTTCTGTCTGCGTTTCTTCTTTATGTCTTCCTGTTGTTTTACAACTTTTGAAACCAACTCTTGATGTTCCTTAAATCTTCTTGCTCTTTCTTTTGCATCCATTTATTTATTGTAAAATATAATTTAATGTATTGTAAAGATCAACAGGGAAATTTTCCTTTTCTTCATCATTCAAGTAGATGTGTTCAAATAAATCCTTTTCTTTAAATATTTCATCAAATTCTTTATTAACATTAATGCGAGTTGTAATTTCTTCTTCACTAATACTTGCATCTCTGCTTTTCATACGTTTGCGTTGAGTTTCTTCATCAACATCAAAACCGAATGATAAAATCTTCACTCCACTCAGATGTTTAATAATTTGTCTCGTTCCTTCTGGATTAGTTTCTAATATCCCAACACCACCAGATTTTAGTTTCCTTAACTCACTCTTACAATGTGAATATTTTGTTGTACCAAGAGAAACCTCCTCAAACATTTGGCCTTCATTCCTCAATCGCATATGTTCCTCCACTGAAATATAGTGAGAATCTTCACCTTTTACTTCTCCACGTCTTATTGCTCTAGTTGTTGTTGATACAATGCATATCACGGGGTGTTTTTTAAGTAAATTTACAATATTCTCATTTGTACTACACAAGAACCTTGATTTATGAAAGTTTTTTCCAGAAGCAGATTTACCTACAAGATTTATAATAATAGTTGTCATTTATATATGTAATTGTTTATAAAACAAAAAATATATCCCTTAATATCTCATCTTGTTTCACAACAATATATTTATATTTTTCAGTCATGTGCTTCATGTAATCCTCAAATTTCTTTTTACTACATAATGTAGAACAATTATCTCTCCAAAAATTATTGATATCTATT
>NC_140965.1:9233690-9236190 GCF_056783735.1 Eptatretus burgeri | reverse complement strand
TGTGACCCGATTTTCTTTATTTTCTGTGACGTTTAATTTTGATAGCACATCCTCATGAGTGTTCCAGTGTGAAGCCTCGGCCTTGTGTCAGCTGTGTTTATATCTTCTTCATTTATTAGATAATCTGCAGCCTAAATGAACACTCGTTTTATTCTGCGCATGTTACACATCACGTGCAGCGAATTTCACCTCCCTGTGCCTTGTATTTATTGTTAGTTTTTTAAACGCTTCTGTACACCGCCCTTGAGGCTCAGTTGCAAGAACAACTCTACATTTCCAATGGAAGAGACGTAATTACTCTTTTATGAAAAATGTTTTTCGAGTTTTTTTATCGTGGAAAATTTTTCTTCGTGAACACACAGTCCTGCTAATAGATTGGCCTTTAAAACCCTTTAGTCCAGCTGCCAAAGGCCAAATTTTCACCTAATCCTAACATCTCTGATAAAGTTTTTTTTCTCTGCTGATTATTCACCCTTGGGGTGTATCTAATGATATCCAGGTGGGTGTGAACCTGTCACCCTTGAGCAACTTTAAATATTCAAGATGGCGTCCAAGATGGCTGCCACAATGGGCTAAAATTGTACAATTCCTTTTCTTTCAATGTAGTCAGCCAGAAAACAATGCTTTTATTGTTCAAATATATGTTTTGAGTTTCAACAATATGTGTAAAAAGTTTGGGAAATATCAGCTGTACCGTTGCTATGGTAACTATTAATATGACTACCGTTATGTCAGTAAAATATAGAAAAGTGGCAATCTGCCATATATTTCAAGAACATGTTCATTACATTTTTTTTTATATTTTGGGCAAATGCTCTTGATCACTGCATTGAGTAAAATAGGATGATGAATTGCGTTTTTCTGTTGCCATGGTAACTATCTAAAATGATCACTCTGATTAGTTAGGTGTTAAAGATGCACAGCATACAATGTATATACTTGTACATTTTATCTTATTTGTTTTCTACCTCATAAACCATATGGGGGCCGATTTGGTAATAAACTGTAAGATGTTGTCATGGTTCCCACAAAGATGCCACTGTAAATTGGTACCGAATGTTTTTAATCATGTTTTCTTACTATAGTCCTGCACCAGAAATGGAAATTTTAGCTGGACCCAAAATTTCTTGATATGGTTATTTTCTCTACGTCATATGCATCTTCGTGATGTATATTATGATATTCAGGTGGGTGTGACCTTCTCAGCCCTGAGTAACTTGATGAATTCAAAATGGCGTCCAGCAAATGAGGAAAAATACTAATTTTTACATGTCGATGACCATATCAATTAAAAACACAATGAACCATGTTTTATATCATTTTAATGACAGCAAGATTCTTCTGAAAACTTAGTTTTACATATATTATATGATTAAAACGAAATTACTTGTTTAAGTCACAATGGCCACAAAGAATGAAAGATTAATATGTTTCTGATGGATTATTGAGAAAATCAGAAAAACAAGTGACTGGGATATCAAAAAGATATTTTTAAATGAAATATTTATTTCTAATTCATAGTGCATACAAATGCAATAAAAGCCACTAAAGATTATTTTAGGTAGTTAGTACACATGCCATAAATAATGGTGACTACATCAAATCAAACATGGTATCTTGTTGGGCTGAAGTTTGTCTAGAGATTCTAAATAAAGACTAGTCTTCTTCATCTTCTACTTCCATGACTTGCTTTGTGTACTCATTAAAAGAGGCATGGCTGCCTTGGCAGGAGCAGAATATGGTACAAGCAAGAGTTGAGCTGTTGCAACTGCAGTGTCGTGTCTTACACGCATTTTCACTGCTGTAGGTGCACCTAATCAATTTGAGAAGCTCTTCTAGAGCAAGAGGGACATTCTCAGGTAGTGGAGTAGATGACAGAGATGATGAACCCTGCTCATGATACCAACCATATACAGTGGCATCTAAGACTGGTTGCATTGCATCGATTGCCTTCTTCAATACTGCAACTTGGAGATGGGCGTGAGCAACATTCTCCATGAATGCTTCATCTGTTGGAGGAAGATACGGAAGTTTCGGGGCACAAGCGCTACTTCTGCCTACTTTAGAGGCCCACAGTTTCTGTCGCGCGTTTGTCATGGACTGACATTCCGGTACACCATAGCATGATGACATGAATAATGTGGCTTGCTTTCTTATCTCAGATATATGTACACTGGTGTCCCCAAGGAAACTTAGAGAATGACGACCAGTATGTAGCACCTTTAAGGCAATTCCTTTGCCAATTCCGTAGTAAGTGGCGACGGTATCACATCCTGTGAGTCCATGGGTTGCTAGTAAATCTGGAATAATCTCATGATGCTTTTCCACACTGGCTCTGATGTCGATAGCAGCAGGACTCTTCACTGGAGACACCATCGTGACAGGGCAAGAAATTTGTCCATTGAATGTAAAGTGCAGCAAGAGTACAAATATATCTGTATCGTCTGCTACCATGAGTGCCTATTAGGTTTTACAGATGTGATTTGCTGAACAATGATGG
>NC_140965.1:9197190-9233190 GCF_056783735.1 Eptatretus burgeri | reverse complement strand
CGAATCATCTCGGCAGACTCGCCATACAAATCCAGTCATCTCAGCAGACTCACCATACAAATCAAATCATCTCGGCAGACTCGCCATACAAATCGAGGCATCTCAGCAGACTCACCATACAAATCAAATGATCTCGGCAGACTCACCATACAAATCAAATCATCTCGGCAGACTCGCCATACAAATCGAGTCATCTCAGCAGACTCACCATACAAATCGAATCATCTCGGCAGACTCGCCATACAAATCGAGTCATCTCAGCAGACTGATCATACAAATCGAGGCATATCAGAAGACTCGCCATACAAATCGAATCATCTCAGAAGACTCACCATACAAACCGAGTCATCTCAGAACATTCACCGTACAGAGTCATCTCAGAACACTCGCCATACAAATCGTCATCTCAGCAGACTCCGCATACAAATCGAGTCAACTCAGACTCATCATACAAATCAAATCATCTCAGAAGACTTGCCATACAAATCGAGTCATCTCAGAAGACTCGCCATACAAATCGAGTCATCTCAGCAGACTGATCATACAAATTGAGGCATCTCAGAAGACTCGCCATACAAATCGAGTCATCTCAGAAGACTCGCCATACAAACGAATCATCTCAGAAGACTCACCATACAAACCGAGTCATCTCAGAACGTTCAACGTACAGAGTCATCTCAGAACACTCGCCATACAAATCATCATCTCAGCAGACTCCACATACAAATCGAATCAACTCAACAGACTCATCATACAAATCAAATCATCTCAGAAGACTCGCCATACAAACGAATCATCTCAGAAGACTCACCATACAAACCGAGTCATCTCAGAACGTTCACCGTACAGAGTCATCTCAGAACACTCGCCATACAAATCATCATCTCAGCAGACTCCGCATACAAATCGAATCAACTCAACAGACTCATCATACAAATCAAATCATCTCAGAAGACTCGCCATACAAATCGAGTCATCTCAGAAGACTCAACTTTTCTAGAAACTCAAACAAAATGTCTCAGATTTGCAAATGAGTTCATAACGAAATGAGTTTTCAGAACGACTTCACAAATGGAACTTTATGAATCAAAATGAATGATTTAATTGATCAGAATGAGTTCACAAATTACTCTTTTTGAATCAAATGAATGATCCATTTCCGAAGAACAGACTCCCTCACCAAGGCCCATGAGAACCTGGAGGGTTGCATGACCTCGGAGATCCCACATGAGAACCTCCCGTGACATTTTCCATCAATCGCTTTGTCTCACTCACTGTTTGTCCCAATTCGAGTGTGTCCCGTTTGTGGGTTGCGTATTCAATGTCGTGCATTTCCACATCGTAAAGACCCTCTCCTGGAATGGGATCCATTTAAGAAACTCTGTCACCTTCGGATGTGTGATGAACATTAGATAACGATGTGCAGGACAAAGACATAACTATAGAGTTCACAAGAGTTACAAGGCCAGTCGTAAACAATAAACAAACACACGTGGTTCAAGGTGGTTTGAACCCGGGTTCCATGCACCACAAGCCGGGGGTTCAGATGAGAACACCAACAGACCTAACCGATTATTTTCTACCTTTAAATCTCTTCCAAAGCTGTAATGTTTTGAATCCAAAGTACATCCAACAGAGAGATTTAGATGTTGGTTTTAATATCAAGGCCGACTACAGTATATAATATACGATTCGATTAATCCATTTCCAACCTTTCCTTTGAAATGTATCGACAAATCTCATCCGTCACCATTATGGGCCACCTGAGAGCTTTTCCATCGAAGCGGAAATGTCCATTTTGTGTTACGAGTGGAGAGTGTTCATGAAATTGACTCGTCCTGAAGTCCCCGAGTAGCCTTCTCCTTGTTTAATAATTGCCCAGTAGAGGACGATTGACGGACAGATCGGAGGACCATTCCCATTATGACGTCAGACGTGAATGTTTGTCGCGTGTGACATCTCACTGGTTGCTTGGAATGCGCTGATTGCCGACAGGCACGCGAGCTGTGCCTTGATCTGACGGGCTCACGAGAACATGGGGTTTAATCCCCTCCTCGAATGTCCTCAAAGGGACGAGATACAAAAACAAAAGTCATCAGACCCAACTTTTGCGAGTAACACGTGCAGAGCGTGTAGAAAACGTACTATGCGATGCTCGACCTCGGCCGTGTGGCCATCTGGAATCCAGATGCATTAGAGAGGGAGAGCGAGAGAGAGAGAGAGGGAGAGAGGAAGAGAGGGAGAGTGAGAGAGAGAGAGAGACTAGAGTCGGCCTCATGATGAAACCCTGCATAACGCTTCGATCTTTCAGCTCACTCGCTGCTGTAGGGACCGCCGCGCTTCTCGCACTCACGGTTGGCATCTCGCCTGAATCTGGTGCACGGAAGGACCTTCAGCAAGCACCAGCTCCAATTCATGAGCATTATCCGAGTCAGAACCGACCCGGTCTAGCCCAGGGATCTATATCCGACACTGCAGCAAACCGCCGCGGACAACTGCTTCCAAACACGGCGCCGCTAAACGTAAACAAACAAGCGCAAAGAAGCAATAAATTGTGAATGTGCCATCGCTTTGTTTCAAGAAATTTTCGCACTGGCTCCGATGTGGTCGCTCCTTAAAAAGGCAGAGAGCCATGTCCCCGTCGCCGCAACGTTTACAACATGAGTGTGAAGCACCAGCTTGTTGGAGCGCATTCCCGGCCCCGAGGCTTTGTGACAATGAGCAAACTGTCCGTACATGCAATGGGATGCCAGAAGCACAGTACAAACTCCAAAAGCATCCACATTTTAAAATAGCTCGTTAAAGGCCCAGCAAGACGGTGTCAGGAATTTGTGGAGTTTCATAAACACCGACTTCAACCCTTGATTTCAAAAACTTTTTTCTCTTTTCAGCGAAAGTGCACATTGTGAACTCGAGCGACTGACTTCCTGGCGTTTTGGAACTTACTTGAAATCTCATCTCTTGGCATCCGAGTCACATCGTCGGGCTCAGTGTCCGGTTCCGTGAAGACTCCGCACCTTTCCTCGGCATCCATATGGCAGCGAGCCCAAGGGCCCCGTTCGTGAGCACCCTACGTAGGCGCTAACTCGCATCGATCCCTCACAGAGTCCCTGTGAATCGCTTCCGGCCCTCGGCACGCCAAACACAGGGAGAGGATCAGCGACGAACGATCAGCGTCAGTATCAGCGGCGGAGCCAGCAATAGTGCACGAGTGGCATCGGGCGAGGAGGATTCGAGATCTGCTCCTGGACGCCCTCTGCCTCCTGTTGAACAGAACGCGTGTTGTTTTCCAGCAGGAGCGTGACTGGCGGGCGGTGCCCGGTGCTGACCACGGTCCTGAAATGAGGGACCGTGGGAGGTGGTTTTCGGAGGCATCGCTCTCGTCCGGTCCGCCCGCCCGGCGACCCCGAAACGCATTAAACGAATCCTCGCCCTTTGCGCAAAGCTTTGGGTGGGCCCTTGTGAAAGCGCACTCGCTTTGGCTCCTTTCCTGGATTCTCGCAGCGAGTTCGCATTTCATGAATCAATAAGGCAAACCCATGTCTATCCACCCCGTACCGTAACGGAACGACATTAATGACGGAAAACAAACGGCGCGTATTGGAGCGAAATCATCTGGATTCGCTTGGCTTCGGAGAGCGCATCGTTTAACAAATGCGCAAAGTGCTTGCCGTGCGAAGGATGCCCAAAAGAGCGATGGGAAAACATCGTTTATGGGATATGCTTTTGGAACATTTGGAGAAATCTCCACGACGGGGACTCCTGTCATCTGCGTAAAACTTTCACAAACAATGAACGCGGCGCGCACACGCTCTTCGTTAACGCGACAGGTCCTGCAGCACGTCTCGACGGCGCAAATCACCCGCCGCCGCGAAAACAATCGGCCAAGGAAATAAATTCCACGGGGTAAACGTCACAAATTACACCGCAATCAGAGCATAATGGGAAAAGCGACGGAACGTGATTAGTTTCATTTACTTTGGAACTTGGGAAGTTCGTGCCGTGCCTGAGACCAACGCTGTCCGACGTCATGAAACCTGTTCATTGGAAATGGGGACCGACACGATGACGGAAAATCGTTCAATGACCTTCTTAGATTCCCAGTGACTTTGCCTATCTGCCCCGGGCTTTTTTAATCGACGTGCTTTTGTTTGATTTCCTGGCCCAAAGCGATCAATCCGACCGCCCGGACCGTCCCCACCTCGACCACATCCTCCCTTACCCAACCCACAGTGTATTTATCTTTAAATGGGTCCTAAAATGTGTAAGTTCTGTTCCAGCGACTTCAAATATATTGAATGGCACGCCTGTAATACTATCTCTTCCATTTAATCTGATGTGGAGACATCCCCTGTGGAGATGTGGCGATGTGGAGACATACAAAGAGGCCACCAACCTGTCTGCAAACAGAGCCTTGTTGTAGGAGATCCCAATGATTTTGAGGGTCTTGCTCTCCATGCAATCAAGAAGGGCAACGTGCGAATCAGTGGCACCAGCCCACAGAGAGCAGTACTCCATCAAGCTACGAATGAAGGCCTTGAAGGTTGTCAAAAGTTCATATTGGCCAAAGAAAGACCTTACACAACGAAAGATGCCCAGTCGGCTTTGGAGGCCAACTTAGAAATATGGTTTGCCCAATAAATAGCATGGTTGATGGTGAGACCCCAAAATTTGAGTGAGTTAACCACTTTAAGCAGTTTGTTTAGGAAGTAAATGGGAGGGTTTGCCAGATGGTACTTTCAGAGACAGAGAGTGTGTGAGATTTGTCAGTGTTCAAAGACATAGTCCAAGTGTTGCGCCAGCTCTTGATTATATCAAGGCCTGCAGAGAGCGACGAGGTTGCTGCCTGCCTGTCTGAAGGATGAGAAATGATAGAGCAGAGGGTGGAATTATCAACAAAGAGATGGGCAGGATTTTCCATGAAATCACAAAGATGATTGATGAAATTCAGTTGCAAGACTGGGCCCAAGACTCGAGCTTGGGGCACCACAGCCTTGACGGGGAGAGGAGATGAGAGGATCCCGGTAAGATCTACATGCTGAATGTGAGAGTGGAGGATGTCAGTGAACCATGAGAGGAGGTGTCCTTTAATGTCATAAGCAGAGAGTTTGGATATCAATGCGGGATGCCACCCTCCATCAAATGCTCGAGATATGTCCAGAAAGATGGCCCAGATCTCATGTCTGAAAATGAGGGCTTCAAACAATTGTTGGGAGAGTAGAAGCAGCATGTCCAAGGTAAAATGACTGGATCTGAAACCGAACTGATGATCTCAGATGAGTCCATTGGAGAAAAAGACCGATTTTATGTCAACTGCAATTTTAGTCTATGACCTTGCTCATAATTGGTAGCAAGCCAATAAGCTTGTAGTGAAGGGAATACATTTCTGCATGATGTTTGTGTCTTGCAGTGATGGCGGCTAACCTTCATGCAAACAGAAATTGCCTCGGAGACAACGACTGAGTAAGCAGAGCAGAAAGAAGATGAGCAAGAGCAGCAAAGCAGGTTTTTAGGACACTTGCACTGATGCCGTCTGGGCCTTTCGCATAATCGGAGTTGAGGTTTGACAGACACCTCTTCGCCTTGTCAAATGGGAAAGACCCTGGAGCAGTTTCGTATGAGAGGGGAGACGAGGTTTTTGTTGGGAGTGAGGGGTTTGCTACACAGGATTTGGAAGCAAACACAGAATTGAAGCATTCGGTCTTCTTACAAGCGGAATCAGCTTGGCTGCCATTTTGAAGTAAGGAAAGGGATGGAGTTGGACCATACATCAGGACGCGGAGCAACAAACCAGTTTGATGACATATCTTGAAATGTTAAACGGTTAGTCATTTGAAATTGTTGAAATGATGAGTTGAAAAATCTGCAAAGACGAAGGGCCGAGCAGTTAATTGGTAGATGTTGCAAAATAATTATCACCTAAGTTATCATTCAACACGTGGACTTACTAATGATCCCTCATCAATGCACAGAGCACGTTCCACTTCTTACACCCAACCCCCTCCGACAACCCACCTCCCTCGAATTATTATCTGATTTTTTTTTCCACTCAAGCTCGTTGACATGACCTTTTCGGTATAGATCATAAAAAGCATTAATTATAATCATACTGCAGTGTATATACAGTACATACAGTGGGTAAAGAAAGTCAACACCCCCTTTCAAACTTTTCACCTTTTGTTACCTTGCAGCCTGGAATTAAATTGCATTAACTCAGACTTTTTCTACCTTCATTTACACATCGTAGCACACAACTTCCATGTGTAAAACAAATTCTACAAATTTCAGAAAATTAATTTAAAATACAAAACTAGAATACCTTAGCTGGATTAGTGTCCACCCCCTTTATAATAGCAATTGTAAATGAGCTCAGGTGAAACCAATCACCTTCAAAATCACACACCAAGTTAAGTGGCCTCCACCTGGGTTAAATTGTAGTGATTATGATTATTACCACTGCTACCGAAGGTGAAGGAGGTTATGTTTTCACCCCCTCTCTGTCTGTCCTTGTGCAAGATGTCTCAAAATGTTGTGGACAATCTGGATGAAATTTGGTGGGCAGGTTGGGTGTGTGACAAGGATGAACTGATTAGATTTTAGTGAAGATCTGGATTCGATTACTGGAATTTTTAAGTGATTCTGCATCATTGAGAGATAAGGCAAAAAATGATATATAATCACGATATCTTAAAAAGTTGTGGACGGATTCAAATGAAACTTGGACAGGTTGGGTGGGTTACCACAACAAATTGATTCGATTTTGGTGAAGATTTGAATTCGGATGTGGATACAATAATTAATTTTTCAAGTGATTCTTTACCATTGAGAGATAGGGCCAAAAAAATGTCTTGGGCCCGATATGTTCTCGTGGATCAGGCATTACATGGCGGTGGTGTGCACTCTACTAAGTGCCCTTCTAGTTTTAGAATAAAATCAGCTGTTCCTGAAGGTTTCCTCTGCTGGGTAGTGCATTTCATAGCAAAGAGACTCAACAATGAGACCATGGAGCTTTCAAAAGACCTCCAGGATAAAGTTGTGAAAAGGCACAGATCAGGGAATGGGTATAACAATATTTCAAAGGTCTTGAATATCCCTTAGAGTGCAGTCAAAACAATCCTTAAGAAGTGGAAGGCATATGGTACCACCAAGACCTTGCCAAGATCAGGCCGTCCCTCCAAACCGGATGACCAAGCAAGGAGACGACTGATCAAAGAGGCCAACAAGAGGCCCTTGGCAACTTTGAAAGAGCAACAGGCCTTTATGGAAAAAAAAACTGGTCACTGTGTGCACGTGACGACAATATCTCAAGCACTGCACAAGTCTGGCCTGTATGGTAGGGTGGCAAGAAAGAAGCCTTTACTCAATAAAGCCCACCTTGAGCCCCTTTTGAGATATGCATAAAAGCACTTCAGAGATTCTTAAGCCAAGTGGCAAAATGCTTTGTGGTCTGATGAAACCAAGAGGGAACTTTGTGGCCTAAATGCAAAACGTTACGTTTTGCACAAAACCAACATAGCACATCACCCAAAGAACACCATCCCCACTCTGAAGCATGGTGGTGGCAGCAAAACGTTGTGGGGATGTTTCTCATCAGCAGGGACTGGGACACTTATCAGGATATAAGGGAAAATGGACAGAGCAACATACAGAAAATTTCAAGAGGAAAACCTGCTTCCCTCTGCAAGAAAGCTAAAATTAGGACAGAAGTTCGCCTTTCAGCAATACAATGACCCGAAGCACAACCAAAGCTACACTGGTCAGGCTAAGGAACAGGAACATAAATGTACTTTAGTGGCCCAGTCAGAGCTCTGACTTAAATACAATTGAAAATCTGTGGCATGACTTGAAGATTTCTATCCATCAACACTCCACACGCAAAATGATTGAGCTTGAACAGTTTTGTACGGAAGAACAGGCAAATATTACCCAATCAAGGTGTGTAAAGTTGGTGGAGACATATTAGTGTGGGAGCCAACCGATCAAAATTAAAAAAAAAATTGCCCGGTCTGCTATAAAATTTTTGTGTTGATTTTCATAAAGAGACACCCTTTGAGTATATGAAAACCAATGTTGGCAATGGTGAAACTCTTGCGCAACAACACAGTCAACACTTATGCGAGCCCCCTCTGATAACAAAATGTTGGCAAAAGCGAAGATGTAGGATGGGGGTAGGGGTAATTCATATTGTCCTAAAATCATAACCACTAAACCTATATACACAAATGACCCCTCATATTAAAGAGGAGTTCATTTCCTATATCACAATTGGTGATTTAACCTACCTACAATTGACAAGGTTATATGTCAAACAACAAAAGATTTATGCAACTCAGAAATGCTTGACTATCAATGGGGTCAGGAACAAGAACATACTTTACATGCCATGGTTTTAAGGAAGATAAAATTAGAAATGGATTAACACAATATTGTGACATGAAACATCCTCTTCAGAGGAAGAGTCACTCTCTGAAACAACTCCACCACATGAACCTCTCTGACGAAGGCATATGCATGTCACTCAGCAAGGCACAGCAGCCTTTTTGCATGAACATCGTTTCAGACATTTGGATAATTTGTACATGCAAGACACCGTTTTGTCTATGTTTGGCTTGGCTGGCTTAGACATGAGAATTGGGACCAGTTTTCCATTGATAAGGGTTCTGCCAAATGTTGTGGCTGGGGGAAGTGCTCGGTCACTGAGATGTGCACGTCTATACAGAAGCAATTGATACAATGCTCTTAAAACAAGGAAGTAAAACGCATCTTCTGTTGCTGGCAGTGACCTAAGGTCTAATTTTGAAGAGACAAACATATGCTGCCTGAGGGTATCCAAACAGCTGAACCCTTTTTGGCCATACAGAGCAGTCCAGTATACTCTGGCCTCATCAATGACACATTCTGTTGCTGCCATTTCACTATCTCTTCCAAAATCAACAAGGTGGGGAAGGTTTCCTATCAGTCCCAGAGAAACCTGTGCCGCTCTTCTTTTCACAGGAACACAGGCATCATCCCAACTGACTGGAAGAGGGGCCTTGTTGTCCCTCTCTGGAAAGAGAAGGGTGATCGCCAAGACTGCAACAACTACCGAGGGGTGATGCTGCTCTCAGTGCCGGGCAAGGTCTTTGCTCGGATAATTCTTGATAGGGTTCGCCACCATCTGCTTGAGCACCAGCGTCCAGAGCAGTCAGGCTTTACACCAAAGAGGTCAACGATTGACCGTATCCTTGCCCTTCGTGTCCTCACCGAACGCAGACGAGTTTCGGCAGGGGCTGCTTGCAGCCTATGTTGATCTCTGTAAAGCGTTCGATTCAGTGAATCGGGATGTCCTCTGGAGGATTCTTGGTCTTCGTGGGGTGCCACCAAAACTGATCGATCTGATGTCTGAACTCTACTCTGGTACTGAGAGTGCTGTGAAGTGTGGTGGTACCATCTCTGACTTATTTCCAGTTGTTACTGGAGTTCGTCAGGGATGTGTACTTGCCCCCACACTTTTCAGCACTTGTATGGACTGGATTTTAGGGAGGATGTCGGAGAGATCAAGTTGCGGTGCATCGTTTGGCAATGTCAAGATCTCGGACCTTGATTTTGCAGATGATGCAGTCATCTTTGCGGAGACTTTAGACATCCTCTTGGGGGCCCTCGAGGTACTGAATGAGGAGTCGGAGCCGTTGGGATTACGGATTTCTTGGGTCAAAACTAAGATCCAGGCTTTCGGTGACATCTTGGATGCTGCTGTCCTGTCTGTGTCTGTTTGTGGTGAGGATGTTGAGGTCGTGGATAGATTCACTTACCTTGGCAGTGATATTCATGTCTCCGCAGGTTGTGAGCCGGAGGTCAATAGACGTCTGGGTCGGGCCTGGGGAGTCATGGATTCACTGGATCATGGGGTGTGGCGCTGCCGGTACCTGTGCGGGAGGACGAAAGTCCGAGTCTTCAGGTCCTTGGTACTTCCAGTCTTGCTCTATGGGTGCGAGACTTGGACTTTGACCAAGGATCTGAGACAGAGACTTAATTCCTTTGGTACCAGGTCTCTTCGAAGAATCCTTGGCTATCGCTGGTCGGATTTTGTGTCCAACGAGCGGTTGCTGAGAGAGACTCGGATGAGATTTGTTACCTGCATAGTCCGTGAGCGTCAGTTGCGGCTGTATGGACATGTGGCTCGTTTTCCTGATGCTGATCCTGCTCACCAGATTCTCTCAGCGAGGGAGTCTCATGAGTGGAGGAGGCCAGTGGTCCGACCACGTGCCTCATGGTTGCAGCAGGTTGACCATCATCTCAAGGAGATGGGGATGGGCCTGGCATCTGCCTGGGGGATGGCCAGATGGAGGCCCCTGGAGTACCGGCGGAAAGTGGACGCAGCGACGCGCTGTTCTGGCACATGCTCCCATACCTGACCTGACCTCTTCTTTTCCCCTTCTGAATGGGTAGCTCACTGTGTCACATCCACACAACACATATGTGCACAGAAGTGTAGTGCGACATCAAGAGGATTTTCTGGTACTTCTTGCTCAACACTTCTACCAGCTCATGAATAGGTAGGTATTGATTCTGCCGTTGTATCCAGAGTTCTTGCAATGTGTTCAAGCAGCAGAAGTGATATATACACAGCATAATTATGTCTGTATCTGTTGCATGCACAACAGCTCGATGGTGATCAAGATATTCCACACAATATGCAAGATGAGCAATAATCCTTGTGTCTGCCTCTTCATGTTCTTCACAAGGTAAGTCCAGAACTGAACTTGATGCTGATGTGATGGAAAGAGTGTGACCTTTGTTTTCCATCATACCACCAAGAATGATGGTCACTCCATCCGGAATAGCTTCAGGACTCTCACAAAGGGAAGTGCCAATGAAGTTCTGAAGATTTCCTTTATTTCTTGGATTCTTTCATGAGTAAATTCCAGTCCGGAATTTCTAGACTCTTGGATGGTGAGAATTGTCTTGCCTGGTCTGTCTGGTTTCTCCTCTGCTGCTCATCACCCTTCAAAGTATGGGTATCATCAAAATCATACTGATCACCAATGATGTTGACACAGTTGCACATTTCAGGTTTCAACTGCAGGAGCTTGCGAAGATACAGCTGGGGGAGTTCACCAAATGTTTTCACACCCATTTTTTGGTATTTATTTACAAATGCCATTGTGTCTACCAGATAAACTGTGTATAGGTCACTCTGTGGTAATGATGGCAGCTGTAAAACAACATCCTGCTCAGCTTCAGCAATTAGCACTGCCACGAAATCAGACTTGTTGCCTTTGCGCATTACAAACCCCTGTGCTAAGCGTGGATCAACCTCAAACAGGGATGATGGGTAGTCTGTCCACTCATGGGAAAATGCAATCTGTCTTGTGACTGGGTCGGCATCTCGATAGAAACACAGCACACGTGTAGCTGCAGTCTCATCTTGATAGATCCTGATTAAACTCTGTTTCCTTGATGGGTTTGATTTCTTCTGTGAGGAGAAAGTTACCAGCTTCAGTGGTTCAATCTTAATAGAGACCACCTCTTCTGCTTTCATAATGGCTTCCATGCCCTTAGCTTGAGCATGGACCAAGTCTTTTGAAGCATCCTTCTCACCAGTTGCTCTATTGAGCAGATCCACTTGGTTGTTACACTGGAATGGGTTTATCATCTGCTGGCATATCACTTTCTTGATCTCCTCAACATGCATATGTTCTTCTGTTGCCTGCTTCTGTGTTTCTCCATGATGAGTAGATTCCTGTTGGCCTAGATTAGCCATAGACTTTATGTTCTCTGATACAGCTGTGAGAAATGGTGCTGTCTTCACATATTTATCTCGAGCAGCTGGTGCCTGAGATATGCCTTTGAACAGAGATGTCTTCCCTTCATTGTTGTATGTCTGCTCCAGGGCCATGTCACTCCAAACACCATTGAATTTTCCTTTGAAGAGTGAACTGTGAAGTACCCAACCTGGATCCAGCAAACCTTAACCGAACTGTGTTCAATAGAGTAAGAGGATTTTGGGGGTAGGGGTAACTTTGGTTGACAAAAATGTTAATTTTCTCTTTAAAAATTGATAGAACTCACTCAAATTTGCTGTTTTAATTAGCCATGGATACCATGTTCATATCACATTAAGAGAAATTAGTATTCTAATGCAGCATCTGCCTATGATAAGAAAAGTTCTAAAGGCCATCTTCAAAAAACGTTATTTTTAAGGCATTTTTCACAAAATTATGTACTTTTATGAGGTTTACTTCCACAAAGGCAATTTTTTTTTGTCATTTTACAATGCACTGATTGAATTCTTACATTTAGTTCACATTTATTTTTCATGAATGTGATTTTTTAATTTTTTTAGAAATTTTATTGACAATTGCTGTTTTATCAAATTTTTCAAATCTTCCTCAAACAAAAACGTCCGCCAAAATTTTTCGCAAGAGCTTATGAATTGCCAACATTGGTTTTCATGAACTGCAAACATATATCTAAACATCCTGGGGGTGTAAAATTTTATAGCAGAGGCTGTAAGGTCCAACCCTAAAACAGCCTCGTACACAGGTTGGCTCCCGGACTATATCCCAACAGACTCACAGCTATAATTGCTGTTAAATGAGCTTCAATCAGGCATTAACTCAAGGGGGTGGACACTTATCTAACTAAGATATTAAATTTTTGTATTTTGGTTCACGAGCGCCAGCCAGAGTGATCACTATATTCGTTATGTCTGTCTGTGTGTCTATCTGTGTGTCTGTCTGTGTGTCTGTCTGTGTATCTGTCTGTCCAGAGCATAACTCCGTGGACTTTGATCCGATCTTGATGGAACCTGGTTATGTGTTCGATATCAATGTCTAGTTGTGTATTCCTGGATGAGGCAGTGCTACGCCCATTGTGGGTGGAGCCACGCCCAAAAAATAGCCATTTTTAGGGGGTAGTCAGATTAAAAATCTATCCTCTGCTCGGGAATTGACTGAATGGAATGGGTTCTTAAGTATTTGAAAAGCAAAATGAATTATCTAAAACTTGTCATTGTCCGATTTTTCATTTTCGTCCCAAGGTCAAGGTCACGAGGTCAAAAACTTAGAAAATTGCGAATTTTGACATAAAAATCATACGACCACCCAAGCTTTCAGAGCGAGGATGATGATATTTTTATGATTAATCTTGAGGTCATTCCCCACCTAAAGTCTTGAAACCATTTTGCTCTATCTCAAACACCTTGCCCGTGGCACCCCCTTCAAGTTTGTTTTTTTTCCGCCGATTTCATCAAAGTATGGATAATCCGAGGAGTACGAAATGCCATATAGCCTATATGACGTTATATTGTTCCTTCGATGTTCCAGAGGAAGTTTTGCACCAAAGGTCATAATCCTTGACCTTTGACCTTTGAAGGCCACAAAGGTCAAATTTTCAAAGTTGTGGGAATCGAACCGGGTTTTCGACCTTCTTCGATGAACTAACTCCAATGAGCTATAGCACGTATCCTGTTTCCTTATTTGAATGTCCACAACATTGTTTTGTGACCTATTAAAGGTTATGCAAAGGTCAAATTTTAAAAGTTGTTGAACGAAACCGGGTTTTCAACATTTTGCAGCTAATAACCTGTCACCCGTATCACATCATGTTGATCATTTTTATAACTTGATCAAACATTATTACATTGTCTCATCCTTGACTTCTGAAACAATCTACATCGTCAAATACCGCTCGTGAACCATCGTCGCCTCCCGGCTTGTAAGACTTAAATTTTAATAAAATACTGATCTTAAAAATTATTTAAAAGAATCCAGAAGTTTAGCGCCACTGAAGCAGTCTTATACATCACCCTTATACACTGTAATAAGACAACATTGAGTCACAGTTGAGGAGATGTAGGATTTATTTTTCACCATATCGTATGCCTCGTGTTGGCTTAATGGTTTGGGTGGCAGGCTTTGGATCCTAGGGTCCTGAGTTAAAATCCTGCTCAGCTGTTGAATTAATACCAGGTGGGGTTGACTCTGCATGTCATCCTTCCGAGGTCAACAAATTGAGTGCCAGCATGCTGGTATCCTGTGTCGGAGTGGCGACCCGTCCAGGATTGTACCCAATATCCAAGGAAACTGCTTAAGCAGCACCAATGCTCTGCACAGAGTATGGTCCCAATCTCCTCCTCATATCATATAATGCAGCATCAATCGGCATTGTACATAGCTATATCGGAAGCCTCTTCTTCATCCCGATACTGTCCCCTCTCACATGCCTTGCCCCATCATTGTAATCGTCATCGTTATCGTCATCATCGATATTGATCTTTGTTGGACCATTGGCCCCATGATGATAATTTCATGGATGGGTTTCACGAAGTACATTTATGCAGTACTGCACCTATTTTAAAAATGCGAATCACAATCCTAAAAAACAAGCAGATAATACCAAATATAAATTCCATTTCATAACAAAAATGGCTTTGGCAGCAGCAGCAGCACAGTGCATGTCTTGAAAAGGGAACAGGGGGAGGTGCCCTGCCATCCCGCCCAACACCCAAGCCAATGGCAAAACTAGCCGAGCAGCCATCTTTGGCCCAACTCAATCCACGCAAAACCCACTGGCTCCTTGGCCTCGCCCTAAGTGGAGTAAAGCACCACCAGAAGCTAAAACAGCTCTCCAGCAATAGATGGAGGAAACCACCCACCATTAGCAATGATCCAAGGATGAAGCTCATTCTCCATGTAGTCAGACCTGCATGAAGCAAGCAAGTGTGCTGGTGTGGCCAACTCTGCATACAGCACGACGCTGAACAAGAAGAAGTCAACCGCATGGCCCCAGTTGATGCCTTGGACAAAAAAACATCTCGGTCAGCACATTCACCATGCAGCTCCGAAACACCAACGGGCTTACCACCCCGAACGCTTAACCACCAATAACCACCATCCAGCTCCACAACACCATGTGCAGTCTTGTTGTGACATCACACATGTGCGGGGTAACGATCAGATTAAACTCGTGCTATATATCGATTATATAGCATGGCTCTTGGATGTATTATGAAGGTGATTTGTGTTCTACAGTGTTCAAGTCTATAATTCAATTTAAATAATGGATTAAAGGCATATAAATAAATTCATTCTGGGTTTTGCTACAATTTTACCAGGAGTCCATTACATCACCCTATTTAACACGTTACATTTGTTATTCATGCCTGTCGTTTGTGTCCTTTATAACATCCTTAAAAGCGAAGTTTCCTGTTTGGAATGATTTTCAATTCTATTTGACTGACAGACAGGCAGACAGATTAAAAATGTTATCTCACTCTTCTCTGCACATGTACAGTCAGGATAAATTCTGAGCCAATATACGGTTAAATGAGAAACTTGTCTTCCTATTCATGTTCCGATTTGTGTTCAAAATATAACATTCTATTTAAATAAGTTGTTCCTTAATCACAAACAAAAGGGACATCAACCAATTGCCTAACCCTGCTTTTTTCTTCACATGCATGGGTAACAAAGAAACAAACAAAAAACACACAAACCAGCATTTCTGAAATTATATACAGTGCCTTTCGAAAGTCTCCACCCCCTTTCGAAATTTTCACCTCTTTTGCCTTATAGCCTGGAATTAAATTGCATTAAATCAGACATTTTCCATCTACATTCACACACTGTAAACCACAACTTTGAAATGAAAAACAAATTCTTCAATTAACAAAAAATAATTATTTAAACAAGCCGGGAGGCAACGATGGTTCACGAGCGGTATTTGACGATGTTTATTGTTTCAGAAGTCAAGGATGAGACGATGTGATAATTTTTCACCAAGTTATAAAAATGATCAACATGATGTGGTACGAGACAGGTTATTAGCTGCAAAATGTCGAAAACCCGGTTTCGTTCAACAATTTTCAAAATTTGACCTTTGAATAACCTTTAATAGGTCACAAAACAATGTTGTGGACATTAAAATAAGGAAACAGGATATGTGCTATAGCTTATTGGAGTTAGTTCGTCAAAGAAGGTCGAAAACCCGGTTCAATTCCCACAACTTTGAAAATTTTACCTTTGTGGCCTTTAAAAGGTCAAAGGTCAAGGATTATGACCTTTGGTGCAAAACTTCCTCTGGAACATTCCAGGAACAATATAACGTCATTTTGGCTATATGGCATTTCACACTCCTCAGATTATCCATACTTTGATGAAATCAACGTAAAAACAAACTTGAAGGGGGCTCCACGGGCAAGGTGGTCGAGATACAGCAAAATGGTTTCAAGGCTTTAGGTGGGGAATGATCTCAAGATTATGCATAAAAAATATTGTCATCCGAGCTCTCAAAGTTTGGGCGGTCGTATGATTTTTATGTCAAAATTCGCAATTTTCTAAGTTTTTGACCTTGTGACCTTGACCTTGGGACGAAAATGAAAAATCGGACAATGACAAGTTATAGATAATTCATTTTGCTATTCAAATACCGAAGAACCCATTCCATTCATTAAATCCCCTTGGAGAAGATTAATTTTTAATCCGACTACCTCCCAAAAATGGCTATTTTTGGGTGTGGCTCCACCCACAATGGGTGTAGCACGCCCTCCTCCAGGAAAACACAACTAGACATTGATATCGAACACATAACCAAGTTTCATCAAGATCGGATCAAAGCCCATGGAGTTATGCTCTGGACAGACAGATACACAGACAATGAATATAGTGGTCACTCTAGCTGGTGCTCGTGAACCAAAAATCAAAAATTACAAGTGGGAATGGCTCCGCCCACAATGGGCGTGGGACGTCCACAATGGGCGTGGGATGCCCATCGCCAGGAAGACAAAACCAGGCATTGATATCAACATCATATTCAAGTTTCATCCAAATCGGATCACGTCCCACGAAGTTGTGCTCTGGACAGACAGACAGACATACGTACAGACACACAGACATAACGAATATAGTGGTCACTCTGGCTGGCGCTCGTGAACCAATATTTGAACACTGTGCAGAGTATCAAGTTCTATGAACACTCTTGTTACCTTCGCCACCGAAAGTGGGTGGAGGTTATGTTTTCACCCCTGTCTGTTTTTCTGTGAACATGATATCTCAAAAGGTTGTGGATGGATTCGGTCAAAATTAGGTGGAGAGGACGGGTTTTTGAAAAGGACAAACTGATTAGATTTGGGTGGACATCCAAATTCGGATACAAGAATTTTTTAAGTGATTCTAAACCATGTAATGATTGGGCTAAAAACAATATATAGGAACAATATCTCAAAGAGTTATGAACGGATTCGGATGAAACTTGGTGGGCAGATTGGGTGTGTGACAAGGAAGAATCGATTCCATTTTGGTGAAGATCGGAATCCAGATCCGGATCAGAGGATTATTTAATTTTCAAAGCGATTCTTCACCAGTGAGAGATGGGGACAAAAATGATACAGAGCATGATATCTCAAAAAGTTGTGGACGAGTTATGACAAAACTAGGTGGATGAGTTGGTTAGGTTACTGATGCATACAAGGCAAGTCGCTGAGGCAGACGCCACCATTCTTCCGTGGAACATCTGAGCCGGCTCTGCTACTTGCTGGTACTCCTTCACACCGGACACGCAAATGGGGGTTCAAGCCTGAGCGATCACTGCACCGGACGTAGGGTGCTATTTGCGCAGACACCAATCGTCCCCGATTAAGCTGTTTGCATAGTTGCCAACAATGAGAGAAGTAAATGAGGGAGGATTTAAAGGACCCTTGGTGTGAGGGAGGGAAGTGACGGTGGGGTTCTGGGAGGTATTGGGGGCTGGGAGGTGTGGGGGTGGTTTGGGTGTGGGGGTTGCCTGGGAGGGGTGGGCTCGCAGAGCGAGGTGATGGTCTGGGAGGGAAGGAACGGTCTGGGATGGGGGAGGGTCTGAGAAGAGGATGTCCCCCCCCCCCCCCCGGTCGGAAAATTTTGCAATCCAATCTGAACCAAGGATCGGTACTTTCATTGTGTAAAATAAAACAAGGTACCAATATGAACTGAGAAACCGATGTGATATTTTCTAAGTCCAAAAAGGGCATCACTGTGTGAAAAATTGACTAAACTCTCTGAAACTCAAACTTGTTCTGCAACTTATCATAAAAAAGCCATGTACCATGTTTCAGTTGAATATGTTTAGGGGTATGGGAATGAAAGTCTGAAAAACCAAATGAGGGACAGACAGATGGAGAGACAGATGGATGGACAGACGTAGAGCAAACCTATAGTCCATTCTGGTGAAACCGGTAGGGGACTAATAATGGATAACAAGGAGCTGATACTCTAGGTCCCCTGCCTTTTGGGTGATATGAGGAATAGATCTGTGTAATATGAAAGCTAAATGTTCAACAGTTTTTGAAATATTGCATACAAAAAAATACATGGTGGATGATCAGTTCGTCGGACAGAACTCCTTTTAATGTCCCTTGTCCCCAACCTTGTCAGAGGGGCATGAGACAAAAAAAAACATTAACAAGTGGTGCCAGGCACAACAAATCCCACCCATTTAAGGCACAAAGTTATTTTGGGGATCAAATTTAAATTTGATACATCCTTAACCTGAATGTTGATTATAAGGAATAGAATAAGGAATATTATAGTCTTAGTTTGAAGTCAATTAAACCATTTTTGACGAAGTTATGACCGTAAAATGATTTTAACCTTTCAAGGCCACGTAAGGTCAAAGGTCATGGTGTCAAATTAAAGCCAATAAAGGACTTGATATATGTCTTCCATAGTAAACACGCATATTCCGAACCTTTTTTGATTTATAATGGAAAATTTGTAATTTTGACCGATGACCATGACCCCCAAAACTTCGGACCCTACCGATCTTCACAAATATGCATTTTTCACGATAGGAATGGGTAGGATTATAAGTGACAAATAGAATGAGGTTCACTATAAGCTTAGTTTGAAGTAAATCAGATCATTTTTGACGAAGTTATGAGCGAAGAACAATTTTGATCTTTTCGTGACCTTGACCTTTGATCCAATTGGACCCAAAAGTTAATGGGGTCGTCCAATGTTCATTGCCCACCTGTGGATTAAATTTGATAGTGTTTGCTAAAGTCGTTTTGCCGTAAAGTTGCTAACAGACAGACAGACAAACAAACAAGCAGTCATAGACTGGTACTTACGAAATTGTCAACTTGACCTCTGACCTTGTCAAATAAAAGCTGTCTCTGGAGAAGGTAGCGACGCAAACCAGAAGTTTCTGCGATGATTCTGTACCAAACCTCTCATAAAACATCCGATTTTTACCAGAATTTCGACAACCGACTATTAAGCATACGTAGCCATTACCAAAAGTGAAAACAGAATTGCAATCCGAGTTAAAACGAACTCGTAACATCGACCGAAGCAAAAATCTCCATTTCTCCACGCAATTATTTAATATTATTTTATCAAAGTCACAAAACCGTAATATTCGGCCATCCACCAACAATCTTTACATAATCCGACGGCTTAGCGAGTCAGGCATGCAACGATAACCTTTATTGGGATAAAAATTACTTTTAAACACCATCTTTATCGAAAACACCATCAGTGCGCACACGCAAAACCTTTATGTGACTCAACGACGCGTCTGCTCGAGCGCGCTGCACCACGTGACGAGCCGTGACGCGGCGAGTGAAATATTTTTTATACAATCTTAAAACGTCTCCAAACATCTGATTTTTACCAGAATTTCAACAACCGAGTGTTAATCGTCTTAAGCGATCGCAAAAACCGAAGACAAAATTAAAATCGAAGTTAAAACGAACTCGTAACGTCGACCGAAGCAAAAATACTCCATTTCTCCACATGAATTTACAGAATTATGTTTGACCTCACTGTGACCTTGACCTTTGACCGATTTTGACCAAAATCTAATCAGTGCTAGCCATCACCCTCCTGAATCAAGTGATGTAATTTGACATTGGTAGCTTCTTCTGTTCTCGAGTTATTGTGCCTACAAACAAACACACAAATACACAAACACACACACACACAAACAAACAAACAGAGGACAGAAGTCATCAATATACAGTACTTACAAAATCTTTAGATTTCGTAAGTAACAAACAGACAAACAAACCGGACGATTACAATATCCCGCTCCCTCCCTCCGGGGGGCGGGATAATAATACTTTATAAAAAGTATTAATAATAATTGATAAAAAAATAAACATTAATAAGAGGGAGAATTGCATTGCAATACATTCCCCCTACCGATGTGATATTTTCTAAGACCAAAATGGGCATAACTGTGAAAAATTCATGAAACGACCTGAAACTCGAACTTGTTCTGTAACTTATCATAATAAAGCCATGCAACAAGTTTCAGTTCAATATTTTAAAGGCTACGGGGGAAAAAAGTCGGAAAAACCACAGGTGGGACGGATGGACAGACGGATGGAGAGACGGAGAGCAAACCTATAGTCCCCTCCAGTGAAGCTGGTAGGGGACTATATTATAATACTGGATATAAACAGTAATAGTGTACAACAAAACAGAGAACGTCAATAATACTGGATAAGAACATCAGCAAGGTGTACCGGACATGATTCCATCATCAGAGTTGACATGAAATCCTTCCTTTTCTCCAATAATCTCATGTCAGATCACCAATGTGGTTTAACATCAGGTCACTCCACCTTGGACAAGCTGCTTCTACTCACCCAACAATGGATGGAGGCCCTCAATGTCAGACATGAGATCAGGGCTGTCTTTCTGGACATATCTAAAGGTTTCGATACATTCTGGCATATCCCAACTTGCTCTCCAAATTCTCCTGGTATGGCGTCCAAGGCCAAATCCACCCATGCTTACTGACTTCCTCTACTGTCATAGCAAACGTGTAACACTCAACGGAATCCTTTCATCTCCTCTCCCTGTCCAGGCTGGAGTTCCCCGAGGCAGTGTTTTGGGCCCAATCCATTCATGTACTTCATCAATGATTTCTCTCTGACTCTCTGGAAAATCCTCTTTATCTCTTTTCTGATGACTCCACTCTGTCGTGGCATTCCTCATCCTTCAGATAGGAAGGCTACAGCCTCTTCCCTTTCTTCAGACATTGACCAAAATCACAAAAAGGTCAAACGATTGGAATATGTCTTTCAATCCTGACAAATCTCTCACTCTCACGATCTCTCTCCAAAAGGACCATATGGCAACTCCCCCCAACCCCCTCATCTACTTTTTAAATAATCCTCTTGAGGAAGTTCAGTCATTCACACTCCTGCATCTCACCATCAGCCATGATCTTTCTTAGGCAAACCACATTTCAAAATTGGCCTCCAAAGCCAGTCACTGTCTGAGCATCCTCCATCATACAAAGTCCTTCCTTGGCACACCTGAACTCCTATCCACCTACAAGGCCTTCATCCACAGCTTGATGGAGTATCACTCTCACCCCCTAAGCTGGCTCCCCTGCATCACATCTTGCTTGGCTTGACACCGTGGAAACAAAGGCCTCCAAGATTATTGGAATCTCCCATGTTGAGGCTGAGTCTATGGTCCTATCACTTTCCATTGCAGACAGGTTGGTGGTCTCTCTGCCTTCTACCACCTCCTTTCTGGTCTTGCATTGTCTGCTCATTCTGTGCTTAGTTTCCCCTCCCCCATTCACCCCAGGTTTCTTAGGGCACACACAGTCCACCATCAACCCCCTTCTGGTGAAACTACCTAAAACTAGGATCACAGCTCACCTCCACCAATTTGTACCCCTTTTTATCTACCCGTGGAACCAACTTCCACATTCTCTTCAATTTTATTCCTCCTTCCAGGTCATCAAGACAGCTGTTCACCACCATCTCAGATCATCCCCAATCTATACCATGATCTTTTGTACCCTCGCGAACCTCCACACCCACCCCAAGACCTTCTCCCTCTATACTTCCAGTTTTTCCCTTCTTTGAGTTTCCTTCTGTATCCATCTTGTCCTTTCTTGCCCCTGATTCCTCCCCACACCCATTGTTTGTCCAAGCCTTCCTCTTTCTTGGCTTCAACTCTGCTGTTGGTGCTGTGTCTGTCTGTCTGTCTGTCTGTCTGTCTGTCTCTCTCTCTCGTTCATTTTTTTCTTGTTAAATCTCAATCCGTTCAGTGCACTTGTTCTTCCATGAGCCTCAACTTGCATCAACTATGAATCACAAAAAAAATTTTACTGGATCAAAATAATTTTGTGTTTATAAACAGACAGTGACATAGAATGGTGCTGAGCAAGAGGCAGGGAGGTTTGGAAGATAGCCACAGTACAGGCAAAAAGGCCTTCTCTTGTTTCTCATGTTCGACCATCTGTTTGCTTTACTTGACTCACATCTGTTTACCTTCCTGAGGTTGGGACAGGAAACTGAACACAGTGCATTGCAGGGTGGTGTTAAAGAGCAAAGAGGGTGCGGGTGTGGGTATCACAAATATTCAATTTCATTTTTTTCAGCATTTCATGAATATCTAAACCCACCGAACACTTGGGGTGATGTATGCCCAAAACCAAATAGGTATACAGTATACAATATTGAACATTGCTCAACTGAAGGATTGTATAGAATGGGATGAATGTATGTTCCACATCTGCTTGTGATTAAATAACTTCCATTTAAACTCATGACAAAGCAATACAAGATATTGTGTTCATAGAATTTCTTCCAATTTGTGACAAGACATCAAGTACATGATTGAGAAATGAAATTTATGCTGTTTCATCAACTCATTGTCCAAAGATCATAATAGACTTGTAAGAGTTTAATAACATGATGAAATGTACATTTTCATGACACAACATCAGGTATATAGGTGTGTGTGTGTGTGTGTGTGTGTGTGTGTGTGTGTGTGTGTGTGTGTGTGTGTGTGTGTGTGTGTGTGTGTGTGTGTGTGTGTGTGTGTGTGTGTGTGTGTACTGTTCATATCAATCATGACAAATGTTATTTATTTGACGTCATCATCTTTATTTATAACATCATCTTGACATTTTTGTGGAATTGCTTTTGCTACTGCAAGCAGCAACACAGTACTTAAGGACAGCCAAGTGTATTTATGTGGGGCGTTCAATAATTTATGAGAACATGAAAATAGTTCAAGATACCAGAAAAGGTTGTTTTTTCCCCTTTCAGTGTAATTAATAAGGAAATCCCTTTCCTACTAGTTTCACGTACTTATAATCAAATTGAAAAATATAACAAAGTGTTAGCGTTTTCTGGACTATTATGAGCATAATCATTCGTAAAACATTTTGAATGCCCCACAAAAGAATCTGTGCGGTTTAGAGAGAGGGGGGGGGATGGGGGTGACTGGTGATGGTTGCAGACACGGTAAGACGGCTCTCTGTGCCCAGGCGCGCCAAGACACACAGCTGTTTAAACAGTACGGGGCAGAGGAGCCTCCGGCCATGACGATCCTCCTGCGGAACGCACCTGGAGAAGAGGTGGAGTTCGGGTCTCCTGGTGCATATTCCGTGAGGATTGCATCAACTATGAGTCATTACATCAAGTGTAATTAGAAATGGTATCTCCTGACAAGTCCATGAGAGCTCAGTCTGCTTAATAGGTGTTTGAATTGCTTGGAATCTCGATAATCTCATAATTTACAATATATATATATATATATATATATATATATATATATATATATATATATATATATATATATATATATATATATATATATATATATATATATATATTCATCATAAAATATAGATCAGTTATTTAGCTTTTGGATAAATTTACTGTTCCTGATGTGTTCAAGTTTACTTTCCTGTCTATCAATCTGTCTATCTGTCTATCTATCTATCAATTCTAGACAGGTGTCTAGACTCAAGGAAGAGCTGAATGACAGAGGGATAATGAGCAATCTTCGTGACATTAGGAATACAATGGCAAGCAAATGAGGAGTGGGGGGACGATATTTACAAATAGATCATATAATGAGTATAAGGGATCATATGGATCCAAGGTATCGCATGAGGTTACTGAGGTGATACCAGAAATGACTGTGCAGAAGTTCTAAGAGTTGCACAATGAGAGAAAAGGGGAATGGAGTATTGGAGGTGAGCTGTCCGTCTGTATTGGCTTGGCAGTCAAGCATTGAATTAGGCAAAGAGCATATTGAATTGAGCAGCACTGCAGGAATGATGAGGAGTAGATTATGGAGAGATCTGCTAATGCAAGACCAAAATTAGAGTTAGTTTTAAAAATATGAAACAGAGGCCAGTAATATGTTGAATATATTGATTTCTGAACATTTTGACGGCCCTCTGGGTCTTGTTCTCTCCTTTATCAAGAGGTGTCAATTGAAGGGAGGGATTCCAACTACACATTAATGACCCTTCTATCTCATTGGATAATGCCCTGTTTCACTATGCTGACAATTCCACCTGGTGCAGGAGAGTTTCTCTGACTTGCAATGGAAAGGCTGGAACATAATCTCTGTCTAACCATTCAGAAGATCAAAACTATGTCTAGATAGATTGGAAGAGATCCTTCAGTGCAGATAACCATCATATTGTCAAAATATTTGTTTGTAAGAATCTTAAGTAAAATGTCATAATCTGTGTTCAACAGCTTGCACAAGTCAAGTCTCTGGCTACTGCTTTGTGGGATACCAGTTTTCAAAAGGAGAGAATAGATGCGAAGAAGCCACAGAGAGCAACCCATTACATGTGCACATGGACGAGGTCCATCAGTCATAAGGTAGGATGTCGAGTCTGGTCGTCGAAGGATGTAAGTTTAAGGAGCAGGGAAAAACTGTGCAAAATCCTCAAGATATGTTGATAGTGACTGCCATTACGTTGATAGTGACTGCCATACTTTGAATACATAGTGTACATTTGAAAAATTACTCCATATTGCATTTTATTGACAAATTAAAATCTGAAGCACTTCTTTGGACAACTTGAATAGAGATTGTCCATTGATTGGCAAGTCTAAAAAAACAAAAGCAACAGGAGTTTATTGTTTTTTTAACACAAACACAAGCATTCAGGCCTGATGGTTCGACCGTTTCATCAGGAATACTGATTCCATCAATAGGAAAACCAGAAGACCCACCCTCAGTTCATTCCCAGTTTACCGTGACTCTCGTTATGGTTGGATCCACCACAGCTCCGGTGCACCTCTACACCTGTTCACTCAGCATATGTGAAGACCAAAGCTCGTGGCTCGTGGCAACTGAGAGATCTGTGTGAAACAGGAAATATGAGGATTTAAAAAGTTGTCTGCTCAAATTGAGTGTTCCATACTGTAGCTCTGACCAAGCCAAACACTGCTGTTTAATACCAAATAATAATAAAATCAAAATACCTTTCTGGGTAAATTCTCATGACACAAGTGCGACGTGACCATCAACGTGATTTTAAGTGGCTGTTCAATTTTTGGCATGATGTGGAACACAAACAATAAATGGCAACACGGCATTTATTGATGAGAGGGAGTGTTTGAGAGGGATCAAATACAAATGAGAAATTTACACGATTTTGAAATAATCTACGAGTAGGCAGTGTCTAAATTGCAACAATTCGTTCATTTGTTTGAACAGTTTACACGATAACAAGGTAAAAGACAAGTGGTGAGGTGATGGAGGCCCATGTTGACAACAGGGCACTCATATTTTGAACCTTTTCCTGGCGTAGAACTAATCTTGAACAGGTCACTGCTTTGTTATATCATGCGGAAGATGACACCCTGGGCAGCCATGCAGCCATGGGAATGGAACCCACACGAGCAAGGAAAACACAAGCTTTCACGTGCCCCACCGCCGACCGAGGCATCGTGGGTAACCTAGACTATAATAAATGTATGACCAGAGAGAAAAATGCTTTCCAGCATTTACTTGGGAACTTTAATCAACTATTTAGATTACAAAGACATTCGCAGACAACCGATGGCAGAATGGAATTTGGAAAGTCCTTACATGGTAAATGATAATACACATACATACATATGTGTGTGTGTGTGTGTGTGTGTGTGTGTATATATATATATATATATATATATATATATATATATATATATATATATATATATATATATATATATATATATATTACTAAAACTCTCATCTTGTATGTATGTATGTATGTATGTATTTTCCCGAAATACAGCCAAAGCAGTACACTATAGTGCAAAAATTTTCAACCAACCTTACTCACCATTTGCCTGCGGTGTGCAGTATGAAGTTTTGTTAAAATCAGACAACGAAAAACTTATAAAAAGATCAATACCCGATAAAGTCAACTTCGGGAGAATTTGATAAATGCAAACAACCTCAGCGGTATAGTTTGCTGGACCTATCTTTTTTACTTTTTTCTTGAAATGATTTATTTTAAAATCTCAAACATTTAGTTTCGACAAATAACGATTTATTTTTAAGCATAAAATAAACATCGCCATTTTGATGTAATACTTCCATGTCCATTAATAACTAAAATTGTGTTTAGAAGATTACAAACAATAATTTATTCGACTTTCTTTTCTCCATTTTTTTTTTCACATTGACGCACAATATCAAGTTTCGTTCAAATCGGGCAACGAAAAAATTATTCAAAAATCAATTCCCGATTCAGTCAAGTACTCTTCGGGATTATTTGATCAATGCAAACAACCTCAGTGGTATAGTTCGCTGGAGCTATCTTTCTTTTTTTTTTTGAAATGATTTTTTATCAACCGCTGTCACAACGGGAACCCAACGGGATCACGGGTTGTCTCGTTACTCCAGTATATATATATATATATATATATATATATATATATATATATATATATATATATATATATATATATATATATATATATATACATATATATATATATAGATACATATATATATATATATACATATATATATATATATATATATATATATATATATATATATATATATAGATACATATATATATATATATATATATATATATATATATATATATATATATATATATATATATATATATATATATATATATATATATATATATATATATATATATATATATATATATATATATATATATATACAGTCACGGTGCGGCATGCTTACGTTAAACCCCGCGACCCAATTTTTGGTGACAGGCGGTTAACACCACCAGCCCGGATAGCCAAGCGGTTTTCCTTAGGAGGCGGACATGTTGATCCTCAGAGATTATAACAGGTGTGGGAGGGGTGGGGAGCGGCACTGGCGGAGCGATGGAGCAATAGATGGATGCACAGGGGGGTTTATACTCAAACACCATTACAAATACATGGACACATCAACTTAAAATAAACGCAGGAATTTAATGACAATATAAATATTTACAAGGGACAATAATTCAGATATAATAATAATCATGAGATAAATTAAACCAAAAGTCAAGGCACCTCTACACACACACACAAGGGGGAAACAAAATAAAAGAAAATCCTTCCTTTTTTCTAGCACTTAGCTTGTCCAGAGATGGTATTAGTGGAACTTGGAATCGAGGCGCTTCATCCTGCACGTGTAGATGCACCCCAAAAAATGGTGCCAAGCCGCTCTCTTGCAGCATGAAAATGTACGTCAAGCAATTCATGTGCGGTATTCAACACCAAGGCTCAGAGACCCCATGCAGCTTCTTCTTCGTACGTTGATCATCATCACCGACCCACTGCTTTTCAAAATGGCGCCATCCCTTTGGTGACATACACGAGGCTTCGGGGTCCATCTCTCACGACCAGTCAAGAGTCAATGGCCAGCGTCTTGCTCAGTACGCGAGCCAATTCGCCTCAGCATGAATACGAGAATCGTGTCGTCGTCTTCATGTGTCGAAGGAAAGCCAGCTGTAAAGCCCTGTTCTTACAGGCCATCTCCTTGCCCCGTTCTCTCTTGACCGTGTGCTGAATCAGCAAAGCTGCCCACCTCTTCACTTCTCTATCTCTCCTGACATCACACCAAACAACCGTTCTACCTCCGGGGCATGGCTTGCTCGTACAAAACCCCGGGAAGGAGGGTCTTCTGCCTGCTTGGCACGCCAGGCTCGCTTGTTGTTATCTTGTGGTTATTATAAGAACACATTTCTTCTTGGCCGACTTGTAAATGCAAAAACGTAGGAATAGGTCAGAGGGGGCAATCACATACTGGGGAACTTATCCTTAATCCCTATCTAATTAACACCACAAAACCCCCCTTGTGGTGACACGTAACACTTAAGCTTACAGTTAACCTACTCAATTACAACAACATGTCTCCCACACGTCCACGGACAGAAACAACTCTATTTAATCCTAACTTTCCAATGAAAGTCCTCCATCTACCCCCACAACCGTAACACAGTACCCCCCCCCGGAATCATAGCTCCTACAAAGCTTCCTTACCACTTACCGACTCACACCTAATTAGCCAATTAAATAAATTAGGAGGGGCTGTGAGTTGTACCTAACTTACCTCTTCTCCTTTAACGTTCCACACTCCTTAAACACAACAATTCAAATATTTGCAAAACTCTTGGTTCCTTGCTCCGATTACAACAAGGACCCACATTACAACAACAACTCCTGGGGAGGACCCACATAGAAAATGTCAGAAAACACACAAAAATCTATCAGAGCAGACAAAACCTTAACCAAAATAAAACAAGTTTTTAACATCTCTACAACCTCCTTCTGAAGACTGCATTCCCCGGTGGATGCCACAATACCCCAACATTACCTGCGGAGCCATCCAAATTTACCTATTTCAAATTTCTGTGAGTCCTGTCTCTTCAGTACAGGTTAGTGACATGGATTAAGTGAACCTTTCCTCACACACTCATACATAAACCCAATATCAGTCATTCATTCTAACCCCACAGGACCATGGCTTAAATGTTATTACATACATGTGTGATCCTCAACTAGGTAGCGGAGGGATACCGTACAACAAAGATGATGGGGGCACTTCCGGTTGTGGTGTCCACAGTCCAAAAACAAATCACCCTACTTATGACTCCTTTGCCGCCAGATTCAACTATTTGGTCCCTGGCAGCCAAACAGCTCTTTTGCTGTACGCCTCGCCAGGGAGAGTCTCCTCACCATACAGCCTCTCTCAGCCTCATACGGGTCGCCAGGGATTTCCTTACCACTGGTCGCCCAAATCAGACCCTCCTCTCTGACGGGTCTCCATTTCTCCACACTACCAACTGCCAGGGACAAATTACCTCAAGGAGAGCCACAGTCATCGCTCTTCCAGAGCTTGATCCATTCCTGCAGACCCACATATCTTCCCCACCCACACAATCCAACATCTCATTTCCTCCCCCGCTGTCATTCAATTCTCAAACATTGCAATGCAAAAATGGTAATCATGTTCTTACACTGCCATGACCTGCTTACAAGTTATAATCCGTATCCACTCTCCAAACATAACTCAATTTGTTACACCTAACAGACATCAACTGCACAAAACAACTTTAGTTTTCAAACCAATCCCTTTACCAACCATCGAGTCACTCTCACCCGCTCCCATACCCATTATACATGTCCCAATTTCTAGCAAAACTGAACTTTTAGCATCAAAGCATCAAAAGTAAGCATCAAAGCATTTTACCCTAAGTGTAAGTTGTCACGGGTTGGTCGGGTCGAAGAGTGTCATCCACTCTAATTTTCTTCGCATCCTTCTAAACCACCCCTTTCGATTCGTTGCTTTCAAACTCCCTGGATTCCATTCTTTATTTATTTGTTTGTTTTATTATTTTTATTTTTTAATTTAATTATTGTTCCAAAATCTTGTAAATCACCCTGGTTCGTGATTGGGTGCAATCATTGACTTCAAGCACACCCTCAATGAGGTGACAAAGAATCAGATGAGCCACAAGAACTGTGTCCGTAAACATTCTTGCGAGAGGCAGCAGGACTGATGCCTGCATCCCCCTCCAGGATCTGGTTGACCCAAATTTCTCTCATCCACTCCCAGAAGCCTGCATCCCCCTTCAAGTTCTGGTAAACCTGGAGTTCTCATATCCTGCGTCTTGTCAGCTAAGAGTTTTTGCAATAGCTGGAGTTCTTCTACATTCTGCTCTGATTGTTCGTCAAGTTCTGACTTTATTCCTGCCGACGTCTTTTCAAGCTCTGTCACGCTCTAAGCTTCGCTCTTGAATGACTGCAATTCAGCACGCAATGCTCTGTTATCCTGGCATAAGCTCTCTATCAGCAGAGATTCCTTACAAATTCCATCTTCCTTATTCATCTCATTCTTGCCTCCGATCCAACAATCATTATCCAAAGGTTCACTTCCCATGACACATTCCTCAACTTTAAACTCCCACTCAAGTGCCTCTCCGGCAGGTCTATACATATGATATAGTCTCATAGCAGTGAGCCACCACTTTTGTCTTCTGCTTCACTGTCAATGGTATAGTTGTGTTATGGAGCTCAAAATCCCAGGGAACAAATACCACCAAACCCTGAAAAGGAGAAAAGTCAAAAAAAAAACAAAGAAATGGCAGGAAATCAAAATTGTGCCAATCTTTTTGAAAGACCCACCCTGTACATGTATGTATGTATGTATGTATGTATGTATATATGTATACATATATATATATATATATATATATATATATATATATATATATATATATATATATATATAAACATATGTATGTTGTTGTTCTCGGAACCAGCCCCGGAGACAGTTACATAATACATACGTACATACATACAGTACATACATACATTGGGAGCATGCGCCACAGCACGTCGCTGTATCTACTTTCCGTCAGTACTCTAGGGGCCTTCGCCTGGCCATCCCCCAGGCAGGTGGATGCCTGGCCCATCCCTCTCTCCGAAGGATAGGACATTCCAGGTACCCACCCGAAGGGACTGCCTCAGGTTAACCCGAGGCGACCGCCGTCTGGTGGACGACACCTCAGCACCACCCCGACACACACAGTGTGTTTTGCCGAATGAAGTGTTTTGTTGTGGCTAAAGTGGAAGAGAATTGCACACAACATACAAGTCCCCCAGTTTAGTTATTTCCATCACACACGTTCAGTCGTCCCTTCCCCTTGTGTTGTGGTTTGAATGTGATTGAATGGATTGGTAAAGGAAGGGTTAGATACGTTTTTCCCCTTTTCTCCCCATATCTTAGGAGGTAATCAGAAATCACCAACGAGCTTCAGGGTGCACGGGCGATGGATAATTTGCATATCATGCCAAAAGCTCGTTTGAATCGTGTGCAAAGACCAAACTATCCTCTTACTCAACCTCCCCATAGTCTTCCTTCAGACGACACAATAAGTACACAACACATCATTTATGAGTACACATTTTTATGTATACCTGCTTTTCATTTCACATATTAATTTGCATTGCATTAAGACTTATGGTACCCATGTCTTATGTATGGCCAGTAGGTAAGACGGAGTCAGGTTCTGCTTCTCGTCAGTTTTCTTTCCTGTACTCGCTTGCACTCTTCATTTGCTTGCACACATTATCTTTGTCAACATTTTTACTGCACTTCCCCCTTTTTGATTGCTTGCTTGTGCATTAAAATGCTGCATATCACCATACTCTTGCATTTTACATTGTCCTGTAAATAATAAATCCTCTTTGGTTGAACTTCATTTTCAATCTGTCTGTGTTCATCTTTTCCCCATTGCTCCAGCGCTGTTCGCATTTCGGTTAGTCTAGGAGGCTATAATTCCATAATTAATTGGCTTTCATCCGAGTGCAGTATGTACTAGCGGTTGCTTGGCTGCCCTAGTTAAGCCTAATGAAGATAAGCTTAGTGTATAGCGGAGGGCGTGTGGCCTCCAGTTAAACAGCAATTAGACGGAGGACATTGGACCAGTGGGTGAATAATTGGCGGTTGCAGTTACCTAGCAACCCACTGTGACACAAAGTTATTCATGCTTGGTGGCCTCAAGCCCAGTAAGTCTAAGGAGAACCGTGAGGATACCCCCTCGAAGTGGACCCGAAGCCCGTGGCCGTAACATCATATACATATAGATATAATCATTCTAACCAATTACTCACTAACTGATATCGATGTTCAGTACCTTCCGTATGACGTAGAAAGCTAAAATTTTGCGTGCCGACGGACATAGAAAATGATACACTGGGAAAACCAAAGAACCATCGGAAAGTGTCCGTAAAGAGAAACATCTGAAAATAAGTGCAGCCTTATGCTCACCACAGGTGGCCGACCCGAGGCAATGTGTGCAGCACATTGGTAAGTGATGCAATGCATATACTTCCATTAAAATGTTTATACATTTATAAATACACATTATGGTACTGTACTTTGCAGCCTGGATTTTATACTGCGATTGTATGAATGAAACGGAAGACCAAGAAGAAACCCGAATAATTAAAGGGCAAAGATGGAGTCATCAGGAGGAACTTGGATAGGATTCGGGTTTCAGCCTTCACTCCACCAACATCAAACCCATCCAGGCGCAGCCAAAAAACAAAAGAGCCTTACAGAAAAATTTCTGCAAAAATTCACTTCTCCTTCGAGAGTTAGATAAAGAAAGAGAGGTAAAGAGAGTTATGGATAAAAGAGAAGAAAAAGCAAGAATTAGAATGAATAAAGAGAATTGTAAAGAAGAAAAGAATTAGAAAGAAAAGTGAAAGGAACAAAGATGTCAGGAAGAACCCAGACAGATAGATTTCAGCAGTTAGGCCCAGGTCACATTTGCCACGGCGGCCGTGGGGTCTCCAAAATCTGCGGCCACTAGCAATTATATGGCAGCCGCAGTATTTCGATGGTCACACAATGTAGCAGTCACATATGTTTTTATTTTTCGGGTAGCCGCACGACGTATTTATAAATCGTGGAGACCGAAAACGTGGGGGTGCCATATGGTCTTTGATTTGATGTCGCACGGTGACCTTAGGGCGTTGCTGCGGCAGCTATAGAATTTTCAAGGCAGACGCAAAGTGCCCGCAAGGCGATTTGTTATGAGCAGCTAAAAACATATGTGACTGCTACATTGTGTGACCGTGGAAATACTGCGGCCGCTTTCTAATTACTAGTGCCCGTACATTTTGTAGACCCTCCGGCTGCTGAGCCAAATGTGACAGGCCTTACCTCGTGTTTTCACCTTCATTTGTGATGTTTGTTTTTTTAATCATCTTGTGTTTTAATTAATACCAAAAAAAGCAATCCGATCACGTGGTGTGACGGACTGTCGGGCAAGGATTGAATTTCACAGCAAAACCAGTTGTAATTTGGAATATCCATGATTACGTCAGCCCGATGCGTTTGGTGAAAGTGATTATGGTTCTGCGGGCATCATGATTGATGAGCTGCCCTGGGGGCAGCGCTCTCGCAGAGTGCGCGAGCGATCGCAACCCAGGCCGGAGCACGAGCCTGTGTGGACCTTTGGATGTGGTGATTGTACCAGTTTACATACAATACACCACCACCGAAGGTCATTTACTCATCTCATTTTACCTTAAACATGGGGAATTTCAGTTTAAAGTGTCTTGAAAGTGGGTTTTCTTTGGGTCCAAGAACGGATTAATTCATTCCATCATTTCTTATTGGGAAAATATTTTTGGAATCCGAACTTTTTGCAATCCGAACAGCCTCCTGCAACGAAATAAATTGGAATTCTGGGGGCACCACGGTATAGACAAACACCTATACTCCGATCTCCAGCGGTAGCGCATGGTGGACGCAGGTCAACGCACTGCCACGGAGGCCATACGTAGGTGCACAGCGGGCGTAGTGGAACCATGCATCAACCCTGCATTGCCTGCAGGTAGTCACACAGACTGCAAGGCCACCGTATGGCGACCGTGGAAATAGTGCAGCCGCCGTAATTTTTGGGGGGTTGGGAAAATTCATTTTTCATTGAGAAGAGCTTACGGCAGCCACACGAATAACGCAAGTCCACCGTACGCCCTACGTACGGTCGGCGTGGAACACATCTACATCATAGCTTGGCTTGTCGAATTGCTACGGCGAACGTAGAAATGAAAAAAGTTATAACTCCGCGTTATAATTCCACGGCGACCCTACTGCCTGCAAAATATAGCCAAATGGCGTAGGGCCTCCCTGAGGCCACCTCAGTTTCTCTGCGGCCGCCGCACATTTCTGTCAATTCAGAGGGTGTACGGCCACCGTATCCTCGCCGAAGAGCAAATGTGACCTAGGCCTTACTCCCCAGGCTCAAACACAGCAGCAAAGTAAGTGAGCCTCGTTATAACTGTAAATTTATATTCCTGTGAGTCCAAAGCACGGTTTGTTATTGCTTACAATGTGTAAGTTGACCCCACTAGTTTATACTAGAAGAGTAACCATTTCCGATGGGTTCATAGATGTCTCATCTCAAATGAGCAATATTATGGAGTGTGTATTGGCAGGACCGTGAATTTTTATTATTTTACTGGACAACCCGTGAACCCATTGGATTCCCGTTGTGGCAGTGGTTGATAAAAAAAACATCATTAAAAAATAATAATAATAATAAATAAATAAATAAATAAAAAAGATACCTCCAGCGAACTATACCGCTGAGGTTGTTTGCATTGATCAAATTCTCCCGAAGAGTACTTGACTGAATCAGGAATTGATTTTTGAATAATTTTTTTGTTGCCCGATTTGAACGAAACTTGATACTGCACACCGCAGGAGAATGATGAGTAGAGTGGCCCTAAAATTATTGCGCTATCTTGTACCGTTTTGGCTGTATTTCGGGAACATACATACATACAAGATGAGAGTTTTAGTAATATATAGATATAACATCAAATGCTCATATGTAATGCAGATGCCACTCACACACACAGATATTATACTTTTCATTATGTTTCAAAAAGTTGTACATGAGATATGACAAAACTATGTGGATGAGTGGGTTTGGTGTCAAGAACAACCCGATTAGATTTTGGTTCACGTCCGGATTCAGATCCGGCCTATCAGTGGGATACAAGAAGTAAACTATACAATCTGGCGGAGGAGGTATGCGCGCTACTGAGAGTCGTTCTGGTTACCCTCACCAAAGGAAAGGGTATTGCATTTGGGTCTGTTTGTCGGCACAGAACTTTCACGTTTTTCTCCGCAACCGCTTGTCGGATCGAGACTAAATTTTCACCATTGGTGCGACTACTCATGTAGAATGTTTCAATGATAATTATGACGTCATAGGTCACGTGGTTTGGCAACCATATTGGAAAAACGGAAAAACTTTGGACGTCTATCTCTGAAACTGCACCAAGGAAAAAATTGAAACTTGGCACATACTCCTGATGGGGATTGAGTGTGATTTTTTTATGACATCATAGGGGCCCTCGTTATGACATTATAATTGCATATGTAGAATACCACATCTGATCAGTATGAAAAATTTTGAGGGTCATTCAGGGATAAAATTGTCCACATAAAAAAAAAAATAATGACGTCATCAGTCACGAGATTCGGTAGCCATATGTTTTTTTTATCATTTTAACCTTCAAAAAATCTTCTTCTCTGAAGTAGCTGAACAAATCGAGGCGAAACTTTACACGTATGACTGCCTGTCCATGAGGAACAAAAGGTTCACACATATCATATCATGAGTCAAATGGTTGGCAGCCATATTACCCTAAAGCCTGGAAAAATACACCACTCAAAAGAAGTCCTGAGGAGGGTCTGCAAACTCTGATTGCTCTTTTTCTTGTTCTCTTTGCTAACCCCAACTCCACCCCTCACCTGACTTTTATTTTTCCTCTGCCCCACCAACCCTTCTCTCTCACACTGCCCCCTCCTCTCTCTCACCTAATAAATTGCAGGACTCTCCTCCCACATGTCTGTCACTCTCTTTCTGTCTATGTCTGTCTGTCTATGTCTGTCTGTCTATGTCTGTCTGTCTATGTCTGTCTGTCTATGTCTGTCTGTCTGTGTGTCTGTCTGTGTGTCTGTCTGTGTGTCTGTCTGTGTGTCTGTCTGTGTGTCTGTCTGTGTGTCTGTCTGTGTGTCTGTCTGTCTGTTTGTGTGTCTGTTTGTGTGTCTGTCTGTCTCTCCTGCAGTGAATAGCAACGTTTGCTGAGGTGTCGCTCTTCCCACCTCCCCCCCATAGCTCCCCATTCTTCATCCTCTCTGCCTCCCCTCCCCACTCACCCTACACCTGCCTCCTCTCTTTTCCCCCCACCCCCCCTTT
>NC_140965.1:9087190-9192190 GCF_056783735.1 Eptatretus burgeri | reverse complement strand
TTCTCCCGCTCTCCCCACACGAACACGCATGTTTGCGCGACACAGCAGGGCTGCGCCTCCAGCCCATGTCTCCTTCGCGATGCTCGAACCTCCACCGACTGACTGTTCCAAGCTCCCGACTCTGACACGAACCCAGACCTCCACACAGCTCCTTGGCTTCTCCAAACTCTCCGAACCCCGACAGAGACTCGGTTCTCTCCACGTAGCTTCCTTTCTTACGACACACACACACACACCCACCTCGCTGCGTTCAGTGCTCGCTTTTATTCCCCCTCCTTTCTCGCCCCGCCCTCCTTCCCGCTCCTGCGGGAACCTTCCAGAAGGGGGGCGTTTCCCTCGTGGGTCAGGGTTTTTTGAAGCAATCATCCTTGTAGCACTTCTCTATTCTCCCTCCACTCGCCCCTCCCGCATCCCAAAGCACGGGGAAGTAAGAGGAAAAATCCGTGCGTTATCAGAATGCCTTCTTCTTTCTCCATGGCAGAGACGGTTTTTGATGCAGAGAAGGTTGTAGCTTGGGTGTGGAGAAGGTGATTGGTGGTGTGGTTGTTGTAATGGTGGCGTGGTTGGCGTTGGGTGGTGGTCTTGAGGGTGGTGTTGTTGGGTGTTTGTAAAAAAGGTTGTTGCTGGTTTGGTTGGTCCAAAATATCGATAGCAAAGAATAACGGCTAACTCAAAGATCACAGCCCTGTCCACACGAATAAAAGCCATTTAACAACAGGTGGGGAAATCTATCTGAACACACACTTAGCGATATAACTGATCTTGGGGATATCCTTTATGGTGTCCTGTGAATTTCCACAGCCGTAACAACACACACACACACACACACACACACACACACACACACACACACACACACACACACACACACACACACACACACACACACACACACACACACACACACACACACACACACACACACACACACACACACACACACACACACAGTATATTCACAGTAATCCCTTGATATACGGAAGGTTTATGGTCCTTAATATATTTCTGTTCGGCGAATTTCTGCTTATCGAATTGAATTATCCCTTGTACTCCCATTTGTCTAAGTGGAGATAGGTTCCTATAGAACAAAATCTTAACTCTACAATGTAAAAAATACACATATTAATGCAACAAACTTTCTTGTATCTTTATATTTCTTAAAACTTTTATGAAATTGCACACTTTCAAGACATCTTAAGCAAGCACTTTAGTCTTGAACAAATGTGAAAAACGAAGGAGTGTAAATCACACAGGCAGCCAACCACCATGGGAAATGACAAGGGGCATTGTATGAAACACGACAAAAGGCCAAATATAAAATGTGTTTAAGGTAAATAAAACGCACAGACCAAGCATTTATATATATTTTTTATTTTTTTCTAAAATATACTTATATTCTCTGAGATGCAAAATTTCAGTGATTGTGATTTTTTTTTTACTTCCATGTATCGAAATTTAATCCCGAATTACTCGCTTCAGTGACAGCAAATTTCTGGATATTGAATGTCAGGAAAATCGAGGGATTACTGTATATACAACATACATATACGTAGTTGGTTAGTATATATATATATATATATATATATATATATATATATATATATATATATATATATATATATATATATATATATATATACTTACATTATGAAAAACGTTGATTTGTCTTGGACTGTTGTGAGCATCTCATTCGAAGAGCCTTTTTAATGCATCTTTGAGATCAGTGGTCTTTTTACACAGGGAAATATGGAGGTCAGATTTCCATATTGTACAGACAGTGGAACGGAGAGAGAGGACCAAACCGGACTATAAATGCAGTGCAAGATAAAACGAACAAGTGAAAGTTATCCTCAGGGCAAGTGATGGTTCAAGTATTTTATTAATCAATGTTCACCTGCAAAGTTTTACACATCTTGCACGTTTGTTGACCGCATAAGACTGTGACCCAATGATCAATCACTTAATGTTCTGTGCTGATTTGTCCATTTTTTTCACAACTTCGTTGTTGTGAATGAACATCACAAGTAAAAGTTCCTCTACGAAATTACTCGAATGTATCGAAAAGAAAACGTCAGCCCTGCATATGCACCCTTTATAAAAATACATCCAAACTTGGAAAGCGGTATTCATGAAGCATATACCATAATGTAGAAAAGAATCTACTGTATCCTTCAACCTTATAGGTGTATTTAGTCAAGTTTCATTTTGATTACACATGATACAAATGGATCATCATAAACAAAGCAAAATGCTCTTTCTGAGGTGGATAGCACTTTGGAAAGTGGAAAAACCTCACGAATGTCTGCCCATGTGACTTCAATATTTCACTTGAGCCTCTCATAATCGATGGAGAAGTCAAAAGAAGAGAAAGTTAATACGATCAACAAACTCTCCTGCAAAATATTTGTGGATTATGCTTTTGCTGAACCCTTGCAAGGAAATGTTCTTTGTTCTACTATATATTATTTGGCGATGAAACAAAACAATTCTTCATGAAATTCCAAAGTTTGATTAGCAACTGCACTTACAAAACAAACCTTCTCTCGCCGAACTGTCAGACGAGGTGACTTTGTACAGAGACGTGGTGGTGATGGATTTCTGAACCCCCTGCTTTAATTCCCCCAATTTCCTCGTTCCTTGTCAGTACACGTCCAAATCCCCGCCAGGCAATTCTCCACTGCCTGTGCTGCTGAAATGATAGACAACCATATTATAATGTTTTTTTTTCAAGCATTTATCATTCATTCACAGCACATATTTGCCTGCTAAGTCGTTGCCCCGAGAAGGGGGGAGGGGATGGAGCGAGTGGATTTCAGGTAGACTTTTGGTGCTGTTTATATATTGCAATGTCCCAGACAGACCTGCATTTGGCATAGAAAGTCCTGGACAGGTGCAGATTTTGAAAAGTGATTCTACACGTGGTAACTGCGATTCCATTTCGCTAAAGCGATGCAAAATTTCCTTCTCTTTCCCGAGCAAACTTTGACAATTCGCTAAGCAACTGAAAACATACACATGCAATGCATTATGGGTGCATTAAAAATGACGTCATGGCCAAGCGATTCAAATTGCGCTTTCTCTTTGCTTCAGGCAATCTGAATCCACCGTGTAAACAGACAATTCCAATGTTTTTTTTTTGTCATCCTCAAATTAAATAAACTTGCTTCAATATGCCACGATGAATGCGGCATTGTCATACAATGGCACGTGCAGATGGTTCTATTGTGACACGAGTCGACACTCCATGCAATAAGAACTTGAATTATTCAAGGCAGGCACGGCGATCACAAAAGTGCGATTAACTTACATTGTGACAATAAACATCAGGATCATGCAATATGAAACAAGGTAGAAAATATAAAGCTTTCTCTCTTCCGCTTGACAGAATACTTTGATGACAATGGCCGTTGTCATGGACACCGGAGTTTGGGTGCTGAATTTTTTTTATGACACCGTTTGCTTGGTAACACCCATTCATTGCACCTTGTTGAATTGCCAATAAAGACGAGACAATAAAAACAATAAACAGAGGAAAGTAATGTCACATTATCTGCAAACAACAATTATATACATTATTGTCCTGCAAGACGATAAGAATAACTTGTTGAGCTTTTAAATGTTCAAGCATTTACTTGAACATTTAGACGTAGTCAACAATTACAAAGCATTTCAAAAAACGAAAAACAAAAAGAACAACACGAGGAGGTGGAGATCGGTTGTAAGGCTTCAGTGGCACAAACGTTTTCTCCCCCGGTGAGTGAATGCTGTTTCAATAAGGTACATCCGTCATCTCATCTTGTAACCTTATTGGCTTATGATCATAAAGACTCATTTTCTCTCGGAATATATAGTGTAATCTGTACTTTAGTCACAAGCGGTAAATGTTGGAGAAATAAATCAAAAGCGAATCGGGAGCGATTTTTACTTCTTCCTTTTAAAAGGCGCAGTGGCGGTTAAGACCAAAGGCATGAGAAGCGAAGACAGGCCGAATACAGCAGATGGTGGGACAAAAAAAAATTCCTAATTATCGGGTCCACGCCACGTGCTTGTGGCAATTTTTGCACGTTGCTTCAATTAAGCAGAACAGCAGAGGAAATTCCAGGCAAAGTAACAGGCTCTGTGAACCATGATTGCTTCCAGGTGTCCACTAAGAACAATATTTGGAGGGTTTTCAAAGAGGGGCTTTCGTTGTCATCGCTCGTCTCGCGTGTCGAGTAGTATTAATAGGGCTCGAAAATATTATTCTTTGCTATTGAAAACTCGTCGCTTTCAATATGGCGGCTCATCACCGACGGCTTAATCCTACTTTGGATGCTGCAGTTCTGTAGCAGAGCCGACTTCCTGTTTAATAAACGTTTCATTAGGCAGTCAAGGCCCATTTCCGGCTACAGGCAATTTGGCTAAACAACGTCATCCAGTCCTTCCCGCCACATATCCCCGTCTTCCCATTTTTTCCCCCATCCATTACATATTAAGCTTCGGCTGTTACGCGCTCCCTGAAGTGCAGCCAAAGTAACCTTTCCCAACTTGCAATCACACGGAGTCAGAACCGCCAGCTTCGGCTGCATTATACTCGAACCCAACAAGTGGGTAAGCGCTTGTGTGTACCTCGAACATCACGCACAAATTGACCGTTCGCACAATTGTGGGTGATAGGTAGGCAAACACGCATGGAAAGGGTGGTTTCTGAAAACACTTTGGGAGGCTATAGGGGAGGTTTCCTGAAAGACGATTTTCAATGCGTGAAGTAGGGTTTCATACTTCCAAACTGAAAAGGAATCATGGATGAGTTACAGATCGACTCAAGCACACAGCATCTCCCCAAAACTGCCTCCATTGCACGAACCGAGCCGGCCAGTCAGCACCCTTTCAAGCCTTTTTGGACCCACCACTGTCCATCTGTTGACTTTGGAAGTTTAAACGGGTACTGTGACCGACCTTTTCGAGCTTTTAATCTCAGGTTCTATTCGTTATTTCGGATTTTAATCCCTAACAAATAGTTGGCTTTAAAATCATCCAAAATAAACTGTGCCTTCAGTTTAAACATTGTGTTTGTGGGGTGATGATGCAATGGCTCTTCAAAACTGAAATAGCAATAAACTAAACACCGAAACAATTGAGGGTTTTACTTGTTTAAAATAAACTTCTCAAACAAACTTCGACAAATCTGGGATGTTTTCAGGTTCAAGTAGCTTTCACTTTCTCTGCTCGATGACAATGAATACACGTCTGACGTCTTGAATGGTTTAATATAGTACACTGTATTCAGGATGAGTGAAACCGATGGACATGAAACAAAATGCGTTTCATTCTGAAATCTTCTTCTTCTTCTTTCAGCTGCTCCCGTTAGGGGTCGCCACAGCGGATCATCCGTGTGATCCGCATAGTGATTTGGCACAGGTTTTACGCCGGATGCCCTTCCTGACGCAACCCTGGTCGCCTCTTACGACACAGGGATATGGTATACCTATTTTAACCGGGGTATACACCGGCCCAGTATACTGGTACTCATTTCGCCGACCTCGGAAGGATGACAGGCTGAGTCAACCCCCTGGTGTATTAATTCAGTGGCCCAACGGGGCTTGAACTCAGGACCTTTTGGATCCCAAGCCGCTGCCCTAACCACTGCGCCAACACACCAGGCTTCATTCTGAAATGTCGAATCTATTTATTTGAAACATGCGATTCACTCCTAAGGAACACTTATATGGTGTTCTCTTTCAAGCCTGCTGTAAACTACTCGCACATGTCCTTAATAAAGAGGACAAATCAATAATTTGGAATATTTCTCAAGATTCTATTGTTTAAGACACATCATGTCTACAGGTGTGTGTGTGTGTATATATATATATATATATATATATATATATATATATATATATATATATATATATATATATATATATATATATATATATATATATATATATATATATATATATATATATATATGGGAGATTCCCCCCAAACCAAATATCCATCTCGGGTGAGATTTGTAAAATTTCCATTGGGGGAGTTAAAATAGACAGATTAGAGTTTTTTTATTCTTTTGTTTTATTTCTGACTTTAACAACTTACAAGCTAAACATAGTAAAAGGGACAAAGCTGAAAAGTCACATTACAATTAAAATATATAGCTCATCGCAGGGGTAACTGGCATTGCCAGACAATGCCGGATTCCTCCTCCCAGCCCTGCCTCCTCCTACCTCCTCATTCTGCCTCCTCCCACTCCTCCCTCTGCCTCCTCCCATAACCCATCCCTCCAGAATGCCACCTCTTCCCCTCATTCCTCCTACCCCACCCCTTCCCCTCCCTCCTCCCACCCCTCACTCTGCCTCCTCCCACCCCTCCCTCTGCCTCCTCCCACAACCCATCACTCCAGATTGCCACCCCTTCCCCTCCCTCCTCCCACCCCTCCCTCTTCCCACTCTCCTCCTTCTGCCTCCCCCCCCCTTCCCTCCCTCCTCCCACAACCCATCACTCCAGATTGCCACCCCTTCCCCTCCCTCCTCCCACCCCTCCCTCTTCCCACTCTCCTCCTTCTGCCTCCCACCCCCTTCCCTCCCTCCTCCCACCCCTACCCATTTCCACACCTCCCCCTCCCTCCACTCACAAAGGAATTTTCACAGGGTTTTTAACCACGTTTGCGAAAAAAAAACAATAAAAGAAAAACCCGCTTTCAATTCCTAACAACCTCTAACTTGCCTCGTCACATCTATAAACTTACGTGTTCTGTCAAAATCTGCCCACTGAGGAACAAATTCATCAATATGGCTGATATAAGTCATGGTCAAGACATTTATCCTCATCGCCATGTCGTGAATCTGAGGTGTGTTCAGTTCCCAAATGTCCTGGAGAGTGCGCGTCAAATTACTTAAGCACTCAAACAAGCACTCCAATAAAACTGCTAAGGACCGGCTGTCTTGGCAAGCGCCTCCAAGCGCCTCCTAGCTGCTTGGTAACTGAACACACCCCTGGACATCTCGACAGCATACAGTACATGGAACAGTTGAACAGATTACTAATCCGTTGGCATTAGCCTGTAGCCAAACGTGATTTGTCTTCCACTATTTAAATCATCCCTGTCCTACACAGCCCCTGATTAATATGGCCTGCTTGTGGCTAGGCCTAATGGCGGTCTCATTATGGCCTCCCACTTCATCCTTGGTGCAGGGGCTGCCTTGCTCATGACGTGTTTCCCCCCTCAGCAGGTAACTCGTCGAAAGAATCTTCAATTGGTTCTTCTCTGGTTGTTTTTAAAAAACAATCCGCAATTGATGCGAGCTGTCTCCATTTTTTTGTTTGTTTCCTGTATGCACCATACACACGATAGTGTAAGAGGGTTGAGGAGGTAAAAAGCAACATGGTAGTGTGGCAGGGGGCATCTGTGCACCTTTCTAAATAGGAACATCTGGCTCTGGCTTACTCAAAATTATGTTTCTTAATGGATTTTTTTTTTTGTATACCTTGATCGAGGCTTGTATGAGAGCTAACACACAACTCACAGCAAGGGGGCATGAGACAAGAGGGGCGGGAATGGAAGAGACAAAACAGTGGGGAACAGACACATTAGGTGAACTGTGGAAGGGAGAGGGATGGGGATGGGACGGGGAACATGGCAAAGAGAAGATGGACATTACAGGGACTTTCAGTTTGAAAGTCCCTGTAATGGGGAATTGAAGCAGGGGAATTGAAGGAAGTGGGCTTGCATGGATTATCGGGGGTAGAAAAGATCGAGTATTTGGATGGGGGATGATAAGAGGTGGTGGTGAACAGCTGTTTTGAAAGCCTGGAGGGAAGAATGGGAAAGAATAGAGTGAGGAAGTTTATTCCAAAGGCGGGAAAAAAGAGGAATGAAAGAGTGAAGATGAGCAGCGATTCGTGATTTTGGTAGTTTTACCAGAAGGGGTTTGTTGGCGGACCTTGAGCGCCCTGTGGAAATGTGGTGGGGACAAATCGCAGAGAGAGCAGGGGGGGCAAGGCTGGAGAGGAGTCGGTAGAAGACAGAAAGACCACCGACCAACCTGCGGTGATTGAGTGAGAGGCCCAAAGACTCAGCTTCATTGCGGGAGATGCCGATGATCTTAAATGTCCTGGTTTTGACAGCATGAAGCCGAGAAAGGTGGGAGGCAGGAGCACCAGCCCAGATGGGAGAGCAGTATTCCATCAGGCTATGGACAAAAGCTTTGTAAGTGGTCAGGAGCTCAAGAGGGCCGAGGAAGGACTTTGCATGATGGAGGATTCCCAGTCGACGACTGGCTTTTGAGGCGAGGTTGGAAATGTGACTTTCCCAGGAAAGGTCATGGCAGATAGTGAGACCCAGAAGCTTCAAAGAAAAGACTTCTTCCAGAGGATTGTTGAGAAAGTGGATGGGGGGGTTTTCCAAACGGTCCTTTTGAAGAGACATAGTGAGAGTGTGAGATTTGTCTGGATTGAAAGGCATGTTCCACGTGTTGGACCAGTTTGTGATTTTATCCAGATCTGCAGTGAGCGAAGAAGCCGCTGCTTGCCGGTCTGAGGGATGACAGATGGTACGGCAGAGGGTGGAGTCGTCGGCAAAGAGAAATAGAGGATTTTCCAGAGAGTCGGAGAGATCTTGATTAAAACCAGAAAAAGAACAGGGCCCAGAACGCTACCTTGAGGAACTCCAGCCTGCACAGGAAGAGGGGATGAAAGAACTCCATTTAGGGCCACACGTTGACTGCGACAGGAGAGGAAGTCTGCGAGCCATGAGTGGAGATGGCCTTGAATACCATGGGAAGAGAGTTTGGTGAGTAGTGCAGGGTGCCAGACTGTGTCAAAAGCACGTGATATGTCCAGGGATATGGCTCAGATTTCCTGTCTGGCATTGAGGACCTCCATCCATTGATGGGAGAGCAGAAGCAGCATATCCAACGTAGAGTGACCTGGTCTGAAACCAAATTTATGATTCGATATCAAGCCATTGGAGAAGAGGAAGGATTTCATGTCTGAAGTGATGATGGATTCCTATCCATAACCTTGCTGATGATTGGGAGAAGGCTGATTGGTCTGTAGTTACAGGGATCTGTTTTTGCACCTTTTTATGCAGGGCAGTGATGTTAGCAGATTTCCAAGCAGATGGCAGATGACCTTGGGCAAATGAGAGGGTGAATAGAACAGAGAGAGGGTGAGCAAGAGCAGAAGAGCAGGCTTTGAGGACACGTGGGCTGATGCTGTCTGGACCGGTTGCAGAATCTGACTCGAGGTTTGAAAGCAAGCTCTCCACCTTGTCAGGAGAAAAGGATACAGAGTCCAGTGACAGTTGGGTGCGACTGGGTAAAGTGGGTAGAGAAAGTGATGGGTTTAGGACACAAGATTTAGCTGCAAACACCGAGTTTAGACATTCAGCTTTATCACGTGTGGTATCAGCAGTGCGGCCATTTGAGGTAAGGGATGGGATGGAGGGGGAACATACACCAGAAACAGATTTGATTAAACACCACCAGGATTTTTAGGAGGGAGAAAGGTTTGAGAGTTCAGACTTGAGATGAGAAAGATGTTGTGTTCTGGCTCTCCTGAGGGTAGATACACACTTGTTCTGAGATTTATGGAAGGAACTGAGATTGCCCTCAGTTGGGTTTGCTTTCAATGAGGCAAAGGCAAGTTGTTTCAGGACAACTGCCTCACCACAAGCTTCAGTAAACCAAGGGCGGGAGGAAGGATAGGACAACTGAACACGAGAGGGGATAAATCTGTGCATGAGGGAGAGCAAGTTTCTTTGAAAGAATTCCCAGGATGAGTTGATGTTTGAGAAAGTAGTGACAGGAGACCAGTCTGTAAGTTTGATGGCTGCTCGGAGACCCTGCCAGTCGGCTTGAGTGAAATGCCAGACTCGACGGTGGTGAGGTGGTTCTCTGATAACAGCCAGAGAGATGTCCACTTTAACAAGGACGTGGTCAGAAGAACCGATTGGAGCGAAGGAAGAGCAGCAGATATTGTCAGGGAAATTTGTCAAAATCAGATCCAGAAGAGATGGAGTACCATTGGTTGAGATCCGGGTCGGGAAGTTGACCAATTGAGTCAGTCCTAATGAGTTGCAGAAAGCTTTTGCTGAGGTGCCATGGCAGGTGAGAGAGGTACCCACACCTATCCAACTGGCGTGATGACAATTGAAGTCACCACATAAGAGGAAGAGAGAGTTTGGATGAGAAGATAGAAGATGGTCCATGTTTTCAGATAGTGAGGTGTAGATGGAGTCATCACTGTTCGGTGGACGGTACAGTACACATATAAACATGAGGTGGGAGTGGAGGGGAAGCCGTAGCCAGAGGTATTCCTGGGGGTGTGGGGGAGTGAGAGCAGTGCATGGAGAGTGAGGAATAGAGTCTTTGATGAAGAGAGCAACACCTCCACCAGGACGAGGCTCAGGTCTGTCATACCGTAAGAGGGAGTAACCGGGGAGAGATACTTGGGAGTCAGACATGTCTTGGCAGAGGAAAGTTTCTGTTAGGCAGATAATGTCTGGTTTGTCAGTGGCAACCTGTATGGAAAGATCTGAAAGGTTTGAGCGAAGGCCCCGGATATTTGAGGTCCACACTTTTAATGTAGAGGTAGGGGAGGAGGCTTTGGGTGCAGGAGGTGGAGGAGGAGGGGGAGGGTAGGACAAGGGACGAGGGGGGGAGGTAAGGAGGGTTGTTGAAAGAGTGTGCGGTATTACAGAATAGCGAGGGGAGGGGGCCGAATGAGGAGAAAAGGCTCTGTGGTGCTGGGGGAGAGGGGGACAAGAGACACGGAAGAAGGCAGTTGAGGATTTGAGGAGGTGGAGTGAAGAGATGGAGGTGAGAGGGCAGTGGAGGGAGCCAGCTTGGTGGATGAGAGGAGGGACAACTTTGAGAAGGATGTGAGGGGGATGAAAGGTGGGAGAAAGGTGAGGGGGGAATTTTTGAGAGAGGTGAGAGGGAGGCTTGGAGGGAGAAGAGTGGGATGGTTGCTTTGAGAGTGAGAGTTGGGGGTGAGGGGGGTGAGTTGGCACTGAAGTTGGAAAAACAGAATGGTTGATGGAAAGCGAACATCCATGGCAAACTGTGGTTTTTAAAAGTTTTAGGTCAGAGATGCGATTTAACACAATTCTTGATGGATGCAATGAAGGCGAATTCAGAGAATGGAGAGAAGAAGCGCTGTAATAGTTGGATTTTTTAGGCAAGGAATGAAGGAGAGCTCGAAATGAGAGCAGTCTGTTAAAATAGCAGAAGAGTAGTGCATTATGAAACAGTAAAGAGTACCACATGTGTGAGAGAGGAAGATGAAGCATTATAACATCGTTTTTGTTGTTAATATTAATGTTTGAGAGAGTTCAACAGATTAGGTCATGGAACTGTAGAAAAAAAAAATCGAGGAAGAAGACGAGGAGGAAGTTAAGAGGAGGAAGAAGAAGCAGAATCGTGAGAACGTGAGCGTGTTGTTGTTGTTGTTGTTTTATTAATTTTTTTAATATAGATAAGAAAGATATTAGTTGGGAGAATGGGGGATGTTTGGAAAGTGGGGAGGATGAAAATTGAAGGTAATGGGGAGGATAGAAATTGAAGGTAATGGGGAGAAAAAACAAAAAAAAAAACAAACAAAAAAAAAACGATCGAACACTGAGTGGAACCGGTCGGCCTCAAGCCCAGGCCAAGGCCTCGGCCTCAAACACTAGGTCAGAACGTCGACAAAAATACTCACAAAATAGCACGATTTTTGAAATAAAACCGAACTCGGAACACACAGTAACATGTAGGTGAGAAAATTAAACAGTTAAAACGGGACAAATAACGACCGGAAACTTAACTTTGAGAACGTCAGCAGGGAGCCCGGAAGGAGACAAACCCGTCGCTCCAAACCAAATCGTGATCGTGATCGTGATCGACACGAATTTAACACTCCACGAAAAAGGTACCCCTATGAGTTGGCGCCCCGACGCACACCTTTCACGTCTTGATATAGTAGAGTTCAAGGCCCTCAAAATCAATGCAATCTCTCGCAATGAAGCTGAATGTCTGAGCCTGTTACTCCCGCATTACAGACAGCAAGGGCCTTCTCTGTCTTCTACCACATCCGATCAGGTCTTGCACCCTCTGCCCTTTCCTTTCACTGTCCTCCCCCAATTCCAAGATTTCTGCAGGGCACATTTGGTCTGCCATTATCCCACTTCTTGTGAAACATCCAAAATCCAGGCTCATTGTTCACCTCTACTCATGCTCTTTTCTATCACCTGTGCAATTAACCTCCTTAATCCGTTTCCTCTCCCCCTTCCCTCCCGGGCTTCAAGATGGATGTTTACTTCCTCACCACCATCCAGAGCTCGTAATCTTTTTCTGCCCTCATTAACACTCCCCAAGCCAATTCCTATCTTTCCAAGTTATTGCGCTTTCTCCACTCTTCTTCCACCCATATTTCCATTTATTTCTTCCACTGTTCTTTCAACCGGTTACATATGTTTGAACTTGTTTCCTCCTTGTTTCGTCCATTTCTCTTCCAAGTGTCATTCCGGTGTATCCCTCTAACTTGCAGTTCCTGTGTTTCCGTACTTTCTGCTGTTTGTACTGTTCTGTTCTATGCTCTAGTACTTCTACAAGCCTCAACTTTGTATAGAAAAAAAAATAGAATAACATCGAGTGGGGAGAGGTGTGTGTGCATTATTAGTGTATTGAAGTAACATACTAACCTGATAGTTAAGGAAACAAAATAAAAATACATAATATCTTGCCAATTCTTCCAAACACTGTTATTAGTCGTGCACCGAAGGAGTTGCCAGACGATTATAACGTGTGTGTGTGCTCGTGTGTGTTATCTCCATATGCAGGTTTCAGAGGGTGGAACAGAGTCCTCCGAGGTCTCAAAGTATCCACCTTCATCTCGGTAAGGGGAATGGGGGGGGGGTCAAGATTCATGGTCCAAGCTGTTAAGTTTTCTTGTTACCTCCACCACCAAAGATGAATGGAGGTTATGTTTTCACCCTTGTCTGTCTGTCTGTCTGTCTGTCTGTCTGTCTGTCTGTCTGTCTGTCTGTGAGCATATCTCAAAAAGTTATGGACGTATTCGGATGTCTGTTTGTCTGTGACGAAATTTACTTGACGGTTGAGTGTGTGACAAGGACGATATGATTAGAATTTTGTGAAGATCTGGATCCGGATCTAATAATTTTTTTCAGCGATTCTTAACCATTGAGGGACAGGGCCAAAAACGATACACACAGAGGAGCACGATATCTCAAAAAGTTATGGGCAGATTCAAACGTAAACTTGGTATTTGTTCATGGCCGAATTGTTTCGATTTTGGTGATGATCCGAATCTGGAACTTTTTTTTAATCTTAAAAGTGATTTTACACCATTGAGAGATAAGGCGAAAAACGATAATCAGCACGACATTTCAAAAAGTTGTGTATGAGTTATAACAAAACAAGGTGGATGAGTTGGTTAGGTGACAATAACAAGCCGATTCGATTTTGGTTCAGGTCCGGATGCAGATCCGACCGATCAGTGTGATACAAAACATAAACTGCTCAGCCTGGTGGAGGTATGCACTCTACCGGGTGTCGTTGTAGTTCTCAAAGTTCCGAGTGCTCTTTTCAGGATCGTCACCGAGCCACGGAAAGCTTCCAACTGCAGTTCGTTTATATTAATATTTCCAGGGATGGTTTTTAAAGTCACTCTAAGGTTCTTCTTCATCATTCCCGTTGTTCCAATAATCGCTCGTAAAATTTTGGCACTCTTCAGAGTCCAGGATCTTTTCAGTTCATTTTTATAGGTCTTGCTATTTGTCATTTTCTTGATTTCTGCATTGTTTAGGCCAAAATCAAGGGGGTACTGAAACCTCAATTAGCAATGCTGATTTTTTTTCTTTTTTTCTACCCAAGTACAATATCTGGTTGCAATGCTTTGCTTTCTATGTTCACGCTCAATGAGATCATCAGGTCGTACGTGAGCGTTACTTCTAGTGTTATGGAAACAAGTTTGAATGAAAACGTATATTCATGCTCTGCTCATATCTATGTCTTGTATTTCTTTTGATGCTCCAAAAAACGTATATTTATGTTCTTCCCATGTGTTGCGTCATCTCCGCTGCAAGCAGGGAGACCAGTGATGCCCTGTCTTGTGGGGTGTATGCATGTATCTGGAAAAGGCACGGTTTTTACCGACGCACTTAATGTTTTAAATGAAGAAAAAGTGATTTAAACCTCTGCAAGTGTTGGTTAATTTCTTTTTCTTTTCTTTCTTGTGCGGAGTGCGGCATTCTTTTTCAAGAATCGGGACACATAGGCCGTTCCAGGATATATTGTTCTAAATTATTGCAGTGTTTGTGTCTTCCTCTATTTTTTCACTTTAAATTGTGTTTTCTCTGCAACCGTTTGGCTGATCGATGCAAAACTTTAAAAATAGGAGGGGCTCCCCATGGAGAATATTTGAAAGATAAATCTGATGTCATAGGTCACATGGTATGACAGCGATATTAGAATGAAGGAAAAAAATTGGACATCTCTGAAAGCACTCAAAAAAAAAATTGAAACTTGGCATATGTCATCAATTCCCCATGGAGTATATATGGTGATAATGATGACATCATCAGCGAAGTGGTATTCTAGCCTTAATTATTTGAATCAAAATCCTACCCCCAAAAATCTGAAACTTCATATATCTGATCTACGAACTGATGTGAGTGAAGAATTAAATTTGTCATTGGTTATGTGGTCTGGTGGCCATATTGGAATGAAAAGAGATGTAAAAACATCTTCTCCAGAACCGCTTAATAGATCAATGTGAAACCTCGTACATATGATCGACTCGCCATGGGGAATATATAGTTTGCAATTTGTTTTTTCATATTCACCTTCATTGATGCAATTTAGCCTTAATGTGCAAAAAAGTGGTCGTTAAATATCGTAATAATCATCAATCAATAAAGCTGGAGATGATGGCAACGTATGTGACATAATAAAGGTGCATGGATGATCCAGCTATATGAGCCATAGCGTGTTCAGTTAATGATGGTCTTTCTGTTCAGAATGAGCGCACGAGGCAAGAGTATATGCTCTAACAAGTGCCATTTCAATAATAATTTAGCATCAGGTGAATTAACAACTCGTCATCTGTTGTTGAAAATTCCACATTGCCTCCTTCACACTGAATTAACAGGGATTTTCCCTCAAGTCACAAGGCCGGTTTCCCAATATGCACCGAGCCAAACATAGTTTCATTCAATTTTTAATACAACTTGCCATGCCTTCCCATCGCTTCTCCAACAGGTTTAAAAGACGGTATGTTGTATGAGTATCTCAATGAGGATGTAAAATAAAGTGAAACACATGAAAAAAAAGGATATTTTATAACATGTGGTAGTTGTTGTTTTTGCTGCTGCTGTCGTCATGTTTGTTGTTTGTGTGCTCCTTCCTTGTACTTTTATAGATATTTAGCCTGGCCCTGCACAGTGGGAAAAGGGGTTTTGCAATCACTTCTGTCTGTGCCTGTCTGGGCTGTAACTTCACCATTTGAGCTTTCGTCATCAATTTTTCAACAAAGCTTTATCAGAATATGGAGAATACAAATTAATAATTTGAACAATAGGTCAAAGGTCAACGTCACAAAATCATCGATTTTGACCCAATTGATCTGAAATTTTAAGAATTTGTATATTAGATCACTGAATTCGTTCACCAATCAAAAGCTAGACGCAGTTTGTTTTTATAGATCAAAAGGTCAAAGGTGAACGTCAAAATCATCAGTTTCCATCTAATTGACTTGACATTTGAACAGGATTTGCATATTGGGTCACTGAAGCCGATTACTTTTGAGGTCAAAAGGACAAGGTCGCCTAAAATTGTCAATTTTTTTGTATTTTTGTTTTAGCTGTTTTCATCATGTTTAGCATGCGGAAGAAGTCCGAATACAAAGCAGACGCAGACGAGCTTTCCATTTTCAGATGGTTTCTAGTTTCTATTGTTTTGAGAAGTATTACTCGATATAATTTTGCATGCTCTTTCCTCTGCGTCACGCTTTATTCTAAAGGTTTCCTGCTGTCATACCACTGAAACCGCTACATTAAAGCTCCAAGTCCTGCTTCTTTTTCTTCCTTCATTCAAGAAAGACAGTCTTTTAAAACAGGCATTTTTATGATTAAACGTAGAATAACTTTTGTTCCAAGTAAATTGATCATTACCTTTCGAGTGGTAATATTTTAATTATCATCACGTCAGAGGGCCTCCGTTACCATGGGCTGTCTGCACCAGGATCCTTTGTCTCAGAAATGGCCGAACAATTCCTACTACGGCATTAACTTTAATTTACTGTTCCCCAAGGTTGCCCCAAAAACCCAAAACTGATGGCACACGCACAGGAGGCAGATGGATGGATGTTTTCTTACCTTTTAAAATGTTTATTTATAAAGAATATGGGGGAAAATGTGGATGGGACGAGCAGTTCGGAACAAACCATGCAAATTAGCAGACACAATTAGGGAAATGGGGACATGCAAACCTATGTACAAGGATGAGAAATAAATAAAACCTAACCCACACTAGGCGCCACAGATCACAGTTGTACAAACATTAAAATTGCAGGCGAGGACTTTCCTTTGGCGATACGTGGAATACAGGGTGATGGTGAAGCTCGGGAACAGTGTCCCCATTTCCGAGACGTCCTTCCTGAGCAATGACGAAACAGAGCCAGTGATGAAGTGAGCCCAGGCAAGGAGATAAACAAAACCAAGAGCGAACTTCTCCCAAGAGTGAAGTTCCACTCTGTATGAGGGTGTCTGTCTCGACTCAACCCTCTTGAAGCCTCTTCCTTTGTGGACGCTCCACGGCCCTTCTTTTTATGAGCTTCACCTTTTCTGACCTCATTCCTCTCTGTTCACGCTTCTTCACACTTTAGTCCTTCTCTCTTCCTTCTCTGGCACTTCTGGGAGGAATCCTCCTCAGGAACGTCCCACCCACTGTAAAAATAAATTCACATCACTTCTTCCGCACTCCATAGCACACTGCACCACCATGGCTGGTTCACACTGGCCAGACAGATTGTGATGGTCCTTTCTGGAGTGTGTGACCTTTTCTCCGTGTTCCTTTTTGTGACAAAAAGTCCTCACCTGAACCTGCCCACAAACAAATGTGTTTTCACATATAATATTACCCCGGCTATCTTGTCTATAAATTACAAACGCTGCTTCCTCCGCATCACATGTAACAAAACATCTTACTTTGACAGGTCCCTGGTACATGACAATCTAACCTAGCATATATTCTGGTGTATAAACCACACCACTGTTGTGCACCCTCAAAAAAAAAAAAAATATATATATACATATCTATCTCTATATCGAAACATGTGGAATGCGATGAGCACTCCCCCGATCTCCATTGGACATAGTCATACACCAAAGCGTCACCTCCAACCCAGAGGCCTTGGACCAGTGACTCTCTCAAACAGACAAAGATTACATGGTCAACATCAGCAAACCATCAAACGGAGCTATCTTTCTGGATTTTGGGCTTGTTTGCCCTCATCAGGATGGCATACTGATAAATATCTAACCAATGATGACCACATTTGTCGTTTATACATTAGACGCACCTCCTGACTGTTATGGTGAGCATCGCCGCGGATTATCTCTCACACGATAAAACCGCAAAATCCACAAAGAACAACTGTCCGTCTGTCACCCAGACGATTGTTCCTGCTAATGAAAACCATTCAACCAGAAGGCACGTGATGTGGTCGGCGGGTAAATCGAAACATGTGGAGTGTGACGAGTACACCCCCGATCTCCATTGGACACAGTCCGAAACCAAAGCATCACCTCCAACCTAGAAGCCGACATGATGTTGAATGGAGTCCAGCACACACTGGCGCTCCAAGTGGGATGTCGAAACGACCAGACCCAAGTGTCGGCAATGACGTACCACACTCCCCCAATCCCCAAAAGGCAGTGGCAGTGGTGATTGTGGTTGAGGCGATGGTAGTGGCAGTGCAGAGGTGAGTTACGGCATGGTGGTTTGTGGTGGTTGTGGTTGGGGTCATTCGTTGTGGCTGTTTGTTTTGATTATTGGTTATGGTGGAGGCGTCAATGGCGAATTACGCGAGCTTGGATGACATTTTGATGGTATGGCAATTATCATAAAAGGCATTTGAGGGTCATATGAATGTTATAGCATTGATGGTTTGAGTATGGTGAAGGTTGAGGTGAAGTTGCCTTTGAATAACAGCGCGCTTTTGAAATGTGAGTTGGCAAGTGTATGCCAATGAACTGCAGGTGTCCTGTTTGATGTGAGCTTTATGTGTGCAGCTAAGAAAGATAGGTAAAGAAAAGAAAAGAACCTGCCTAAAACCTACACAATGCTTTTTGGCCCATAAACCTACTAGACATAAGAGGAAGGACTATCGAGAACGAATAATAATGAAATAATGATCTTGAGAACCTCTGTATGTTGTGTGTCATTGCCTTAGGGGATAAGGGTTTCACAGAACCGTCACAATATTGAATTAATATTACTCAATATTGTCAAATATTAATTAGTATTGCAGGCCAAATCATACATACAATATCAAAGGTTAGTCATACCAGGGTATTAAGGGTTAGCTTGCCAATGCTTGCTTGGCTGCCATGCCTGGTGTAGGCTTAATGGTTAGGGTGGCGGACTTTGGATCCTCCTCCTTGGCTGCTGAGATCATGGGGAGTGACCAGCACAATGGAGGCTAGTTTGGCACAACATAAAGGCTGGTTGGACACTGCTGCATCATCAGGGATGAACCGAAGTTTGCAGAGATCTCCACTTGTGCACACCAGGGGTCACCAGCATTTGTACACACCTGTTATGCCTAAAACATAAATGAAATACACTGACCACATGAGGTTAGAATATGCAATACATCTGCAGAATCAATGCTTGCACGATACTCGACATTAATTGTCAGTAGCCTGTTCTTCATCGTAGATACTTTTCTCACCCTGGAAAATGTGTATTCAGTGGCAGAACTTAAGTTAGTACTCAAGTCATCTATATATTATGTATTAAAAAAATGCAAAATTTTATATCAGTGTGCCTGATACCTGCCCATTCCCATTCTCTTCCAACCTCCTCTCCTCTCAATAAACATACGTACGCACGCACGCACGCACGCACACCTCTCTCATCCCCCATTCTTTTACAATCACATTTTAACTTTTGAACTTTAATCTCCGCGCACCTGCCACCAACTCCAAAACCAACCAGATGAATGGACCTCCTTACTCATCGCTCAGTAGTAAATTTCGTTGTTGCGGTTTTACTAAAAACTACACTGAAGCATGTGATTGACTGAAGCATTGTTATTGATGAAAAATAACGATGAGATCAACAGGTTAGGACATGCAAAAGGATTCTTCAAATCAAAAACGCATGATGCTTGTGTGAGGCATACAACATCTTGGGTGGGATGGAGCTTATCTGGCTCGTTGTCTGGTTTCAGGGTTAGTGAGGAGTTCTTTCATCAGTAGTCATCTGTATCAAATAACTGCCTTTCGTACATAGATGGCACAAGTTCATAAATCGCGGATTAAAATCCTCCAGAAACTTTTGTGTAGATTCTGCTGTCGTGGAATTCACACAACCTCTTTCTACCGTTGTTGTTAACAAGTGAATATGCCTGGTGGTGGCTTTACTGTTAATCTGGCTGGCTTGAGATTGAGCCCTGTTAAACTGTTGAAATAACACCAGGTTGGTTGACTCAGCCTGTCATCCTTCTGAGGTCGGCAAAATGAGTACCACATTACCGGTAGCAGGGGCACTGCATCAACGGCACAGCCACATTTCCAGAAATTATGCAACCAGCAGCCACAGGATGCATACAAAACAGCAATAAGTTGCTCTCACCATCAGGGATGGGTTCCAAAATTCCATTGCCAATGAGCTTGTGGAGCGCTCGCCAAGTGGCTGAAGCAAGCAAGCACTTCAATAAAACGCTAGATAAGAAACGGCTGGCTCGGCAAGTGATAGCAAGCTGATTGCTAATGGAACACACCATCAGATATCAGGTTTACCCTGTTAAGTTTTGAATACAGTATACCAGGAGTGCTTATCCATCGCTTTGCTAACGGATTTAATCAACAGACAACACATTGTCCTTCAGAGACACATAACATGGCTATTTTTTTTTGAACAATAACATGTGGTTGTTGTTGTTGTTTGTACGCTTCTTCCATGTACTTTGATATATTTAGTCAGTCCCCTACGCAGCGGGAGACAAGGTTTAGCAATTAACTTATTTGTGTGTGCGTGTGTGTCAGTCAGCGTGTCTCCTCCATAACGCCATAACTTTTTGTACGTCTCCTCCATAACTCAAAAACCATTAAACCAATAAGCCTGAAACTTTGCATGCATTCGAAGAAAACTCCAAGGAAGTGCAAAGTGAAAATTGAGTGTATGGGTTAATCAAAACACCCCTTTTGAAGGTAATTAACGGCTTTATTTAATTACATCCTTTATCAGGCACATCCTCGGCCACCGCTCTCAATGGAGTCTTAAGGTGTATCCTAGGTAATCTCGCTGGGGTCAGAAGCAGCCATGTTTTTTTTGGCCTGCTCAACCATGCCTAGACTTGGAAAAGGACGCAACGATTTCTTAACGATAAAGTATTTTGTCCACTTTCCTCACTCATATTATCGAATGCCTTTTCATCATAGCTATGAATCGCTGGGTACATTGCAATGCTTGTGAACACCCGAAGACATCAGCATTCGTTGCTTTATTTCATTTCCGCACGTGCTATAACGGCCGGAAATCTCTTAAAATAAACAGAGTTACAAAATTTAAGCTCCAGAATTGAACTTACAAGCAGTTCCAACTCCTAAAAAAAGAAGAAAAAAGAAAGTGTTCATTTGTCCAATTCGGACATATTTGACATTTTAGGCTTCTCTGGGAGGTGTATGTTTAATATGACAGTTTGGTGATTGCTAATCGCATGCCAAGCGAGCCGTTTCTTATCAACCATTTTGTTGGAATGCTTAAGCCACTTGGCGAGCCCTCTACAGTATTCATACTGTCACCGATTACCGGACGTTGATTGACTTGAACAAAGTTCAGGGGGTCACTCAGATGCATTCTTTGCCACGTGTTGTTCTGCGGTGCAACAGGCGACGACTGGCTCGCTGAAAATGTGAAATTTTATTTTCCACAACGTTTCCCCCTTTTTGTACGATCTTCCATTATACGACGCGTCACTTCAGCATAAATAATAGATAAATACGAATAAAAATTTGAAGGAATTTACTCAGTCCGACATGAATGGAACCTTGCTGTCAATTTACAGCCGGATCGTCCCAGAGGCTTGGTCGAAGAAGTCAAAATAGGAGACGGACGGACAGTGCACGATGACAATACCTTATCTGTAATTGCAAGTCCAGATAAGCTAATAAGAAAACCCAACCTCAATGTTCCCGTTGGAACTGCAACATGAAACTCCCATTCCCGCGTCTTCTCCCTCAATCCTGGAAAGACGACCTTTTAAAACGAGCATCCTTGCAATTTCAACCGACATGAAATTTAGTTCCAAGTAACACATGGACCAACACACGCTCCTCCTTTTAGTAATAGCTATGTAGCCATGGTTGGCTTGACAATCCATTTGTGTACAGTAATAAGTAGAAAGTCCTTAATGATTACAAGCACTCATCAGATTGAATCAGTGGTGCAACTGAAAGGGAAAGTGAGTGGAGAAACGATTCTAACATTTTTTGAATGACAATGAGACAGGAAATTGTTAGTTCGCTGTAAATGCCATTCATTAAAACAGGAGCTCAAATGACAGGCAAGCTCAACGCAAGGATGACCCACCCATCTCCACCCAAGTCATCTCATGACATGTGCATGAGCCATCTGCACTATAAGTTACAGCAATGACACAGTGAACCATTTTTCAAGACATTTGAAAACAAACAAACTCATATTCGTCAGTGTCAGAGAACTTCATACTGGCTCATCGACGTGCTTTGATAAATTAAACCAAAGCTTTAAGAACATGTGGTGGCTCTATCCAGTGATAGCTTGGGCGATGTCAAAAATGATACACATTTCCATGGTCATACAAAGAATAAGAAGGGAGAAGGTGGGGATGAGACTCAACTTTAAATACTTTTTGAAAATCGATTTTAAACATGCAAATGACAAAAAACAAACAAACCTGGATCGATAAAATGGATAAAATAAACGAGAACACCTTGCGTCCAGCATGCACGACATCACGATGACACTCTGGCCTTGGAACGGCCTACAGCTTGATCGAAGTCACCACACACATTATACAGAGATAACAGGCCTCGCTTGGCAGCCGGCCACATTGTTGTTTCATGGCCGGAAAGTGTTATTTGCACACCCATATTACCTTTTTCGTGTGTGTGTGTGTGTGTGTGTGTGTGTGTGTGTGTGTGTGTGTGTGTGTGTGTGTGTGTGTGTGTGTGTGTGTGTGTGTGTGTGTGTGTGTGTACGCAGTGCTTCGTGAAGAAAGTTATTAAAAAATATATATATATGTATTAATTTAGGGAGGGGGCGACCTTGAAAAGTGCTACGTCTTGGTAGTACACGACTGTTGAAAATGTTGATAATTTTGGACGGCCCCGTATTGGTGAGGACGCTGGAGTGCTCTCCCAGATGGTGTGGCTTCAAATCCAGCAAAAGGCAGCAGGATTTGGGATTTGGAGACTAATCTTCAGGATGTATATCTGGTAGTGCAGCTCAGGCATGGCCTCCTGCTGCGCCAAAGTTCCTTGTACTTCATATCCTTGTATAAGTTAAGTTTATGTCACGATAACTGCATTGTGTGACTATTGCATTGACAGTAAAAACCCAGCTAGCTCATGAATGACCTTCAAGGTGGGATAGTCTGCCTGTCCCCATCTGGTCTGGTTGAATTTTATCCCCTCCCCTGTAGAACAAGAAAATGAATGACACTACATCTTTCCTTGCGTGCCACGTACTGTGGTTGACTTGTGTCGGAAGTCGTTCTTAATGCCTTACTCTTCTCCCGTACCTTTGACTCCAATTTCTTTTTTAAACTAATGATAAATTGGCAATTATTATTAACTAGTAGGGGTATCCGGCATTGCCCGGTGCTGTTCTAATCCTGTTGGCATTTTGAAGAAATGGCCTTTTTATTTTTGAAGAAATAAAAATAGCAAAAATTTTTTGTTTTTTTGCTATTTTTATGTGGGGACCTAAATCATTTCCCTACACGACTAAGGGATTGGATCAGGGATCATTTAGTATTACCTTTCACAGAGCTACAAAGGCTGAGGCACGATGGAGCAATTAAACAAAAAATCCAACTTTGTTTTTCAAATTTTTCAAAAACTTCTTTTTTGCTTAAAACACTCCACAGCACTCAGTGACGAACATCTGAAAGTTTGACAAAGATCTGCGAGGCCGTCTCGAAGAAAAATGGCGGCACACCAACAGACATCTCTCTTGTCGAATAAAAGCTTGACTAATACAACTAGAAGGGCACTCGGTGGAGCGCATACCTCCGCCACGTAATGCCTGATCCACGAGAACATATCGGGCCCGTTATATTTTTGAATTATCATGATATACAGTACTATATCGTTTTTGGCCCTATCTCTCAATAGTGAAGAATTACTTTAAAAATTAAATAATTCTCGTATCCAGATCCGCCTCAAAATCGAATCAATTTGTCCTTGCCACACACCCAACCTGTCCACAAAATTTCATCCGGATCCATTCACAACTTTTTGAGATATCTTGCACACAAACAAAACAAACAGACATCCATCCATCCATCCATTGGGATCATACTCTGTGCAGAGCGTTGGTGCTGCCGAAGCAGTCTCCTTGGCTATTGGGGCACAATCCTGGATGGGTCACCACTCCGACACAAGATACCAATAAGCTGGCACTCATTTTGCCAACCTTGGAAGGATAATAGGCAGAGTCAACCCTACCTGGTATTAATTCAACAGCAAAGTGAGATTTGAACTCAGGATCCTCGGATCCCAAGCCTACCACCCTAACCATTAAGCCAACACCAGGCATACACAAACAGACAGAATGGGGTGAAAACATAACCCCCTTCACCTTCAGTGGTGGAGGTAATAAACAGCACAACATTTGAAATGTTTTTCCTCTGTTACATGAATGTAGAAGAATTTGCAGTTCCATCTTAAACAGTTGTTGCAAAGTAACTTCAGTGTCACTGGTAAATTGTCTTCACAATTTGGCTGAAAATCACGTCCATGACACAAATCCATAGACAAACGCTTGACCACATTTTTGGAGCCACGGTGAACTCTATTTTTAGTCTCGACTCCAAGAATACTGTTGGTTTAAAGGTCAACAAACTCAAATAAATTTTTTTAAAAACGAGAAATACCGCACTTCAGGACTGGTCTCCTATTCCTGGATGGGAACTTGGCTTTGGAATTCCTCCACAAAAATCTAGTCTCTCTTATTCACAGATTCATCCCATCTCCTTTTCAGATATCATACCATTCACCTGCCCATGGTACACTGAATTCTGTGGTGAAGAGGTTACCTTCAAACAACTAGCCTTCTCTTCCTGGAAGGCAAATCTGACTGAAGACAATCTGAGATCATTCCATAAAGCCCACAACAAGTGCGTGTCCACTCTAAGGACATCCATAAAACAACATCTATCCAACCTCAAGAATGAACTTTGAAACTTATCTCCTTTTACAAAAATCTGTGGACCCTTGTCAAGTCTGTTTCAGGAGTATGCTTCCTCTCCATCCCTTCAAATGGCACCACAGCCAACAATGCTCATAAGAAGGCGAAATGCCTCAATTCTGTGTTTGCTTCCCCATATTGTGTCCCCGACGGCTCGCTCCCTGTAGCCATGCTTCCCAGTCAAACCCAACTTCTCCTGGACTCCATCTTTTTCACCTGAGAATGTGGAGTTGCAGCTCTTAAAAGAAGCAGTTGCTGATAACCCTCGACTGGTTCCATAACTGGACCGGACGGCATCAGCTCACATGTCCTAAAAACCTGCCCTGCTGCTCTTACACATCCTCTTTCTGCTCTTTTCACCCTATAATTTGCCCTTGGTCATCTTCCATCTGCCTGGAAGTCCGTCATCATCACTGCATTCCATAAAAAGGTGCAAAAAACGGATCCCCTTATATACAAACCTAACAACTTAGGCCTAGGTCACATTTGCCACGGCAGCCGTGGGGTCTCCAAAATCTGCGGCCACTAGCAATTATACGGCGGCCGCAGTATTTCCACGGTCACACAATGTCGCAGTCACATATGTTTTTATTTTTCGGGAAGCCGCACGGCGTATTTATAAATTGTGGAGACCGAAAACGTGGGGGTGCCGTATGGTCTTTGATTTGATGTCGCACGGTGACCTTAGGGCGTCGCTGCTGCGGCCATAGAATTTTCAAGGCAGACGCAAGGTGCCTGCAAGGCGACCGCAGGGGGGCCCTAAGGCGACCGTGCGGCCAGACGGACGGGAACGAGTGGGTATATATACCAGTTCTTTTTAACCTCCGCCATCGAAGATCGGAGGTTACTGTTTTCACCCCTTTGTTTGTTTGTTTGTTTGTGAACAGTATTACGGAAAAACTCCTCGACGGATTTCGACAAAACTTGGTGGGGGGTTAGGTATGGTCCAAGCATCATGCCATTAGATTTTGGACTTTGTCCCCCCCCCCCCCAAAAAAAAATTGTTCGAGAAAAACAAATTTTGTTTTTGCATTTCTACATGTTTTAAGTGATTTCCAACCCCCCCCCCCCCCCCCAAAAAAAAAATTTAGAGAAAATTTTTTTTCTTTTTGCATTTCTACATGTTTGAAGTGATTTCCAACCCCCCCCACCCCCCAAAAAAATGTTGGAGAAAAGAACTATAACTCTGTCAGCACTGTCGACATCATATTTAATGAATAAGATATAAGGTTCACTTGAGTGACCCAGCAGTATTGGCGGCGGAGGTTTTGCACTCTCCCGAGGGCTCCCCCTCTAGTTTTTACTGAAATAAAAAATATACCAGTATATATAACTGAATATACTATAACTATAATATACCGTGATGCCCCCACAATCCGAACGCCCCATTGTTTGAACAAATTGGAATCCGAACAATTTTTCGAGAAAATTTTGCCATAAAAACCTAATACATTTTTAAAAACCGAACACAACGTAGTGTTCATGTTTGTACACGTGTCTCCCCCGCCTGTTTGAGCCGCATCTTCGTGCTTTGTTCATTCAGTTCGTCGGTGGAAGTCCTGGTGAAAACATCTCTCGTGTGTCGATCGATACTTTAGGCCTCAGTCACATTTGCTCTACGGCGAGGATACGGCGGCCGTACGCCCTCTGAATTGATAGAATCATGCGGCGGCCGCAGAGAAACTGAGGTGGCCTCAGGGTGGCCCTACACCGTATGGCTATATTTTACAGGTCGTAAGGTCGCCGTGGAATTATAACGCGGAGTTATAACTTTTTTCATTTCTATGTTCGCCGTAGAAATTCGACAAGCCGAAACAAAAGAACTGGTTAAAAAAAAATAATTAATCGATTCGTTCCCGTCCGTCTGGCCGCACGTTCGGCTTCAGGTCCCCCTGCGGTCGCCTTGCGTTTGAGGAGCTGCCCTGGGGGCAGCGCTCTCGCAGAGTGCGCGAGCGATCGGAACCCAGGACGGAGCACGAGCCTGTGTGGACCTTTGGATGTGGTGATTGTACCAGGTTACATACAATACACCACCACCGAAGGTCATTTACTCATCTTATTTTACCTTAAACATGGGGAATTTCAGTTTAAAGTATCTTGAAAGTGGGTTTTCTTTGGGTCCACGAACGGATTAATTCACTCCATTATTTCTTATTGGGAAAATATTTTTGGAATCCGAACTTTTTGCAATCTGAACAGCCTCCTGGAACGAATTAAATTGGGATTCTGGGGGCACCACGGTATAGGCAAACACTTATACTCCGATCTCTAGCGGTAGCGCACGGTCAATGCAGACTGCCACGGAGGCCGTACGTAGGTGCACAGCGGGCGTAGGGGAACCGTGCGTCGACCCTGCGTTGCCCACAGGTAGTCACACAGACTGCAAGGCCACCGTATGGCGACCGTGGAAATAGTGCGGCCGCTGTAATTTTTGGGGGGTTGGGAAAATTCATTTTTCATTGAGAAGAGCTTACGGCAGCCGCACGAATAACGCAAGCCCACCGTACACCCTACGTACGGTCGACGTGGAACACATCTACGTCATAGCTTGGCTTGTCGAATTGCTACGGCGAACGTAGAAATTAAAAAAGTTATAACCACGCTACAATTCCACCGCGACCCTACAGCCTGTAAAAATATAGCCAAATGGCGTAGGGCCTCCCTGAGGCCACCTCAGTTTCTCTGCGGCCACCGCGCATTTCTGTCAATTCAGAGGGCGTATGGCCTCCGTATCCTCGCCGTAGAGCAAATGTGACCTCGGCCTTACTTTTAGTTATCAGCAAGGTCATGGACTCCATCATCACATTTGATAAGAAATCCTTTCATTTATCCAACGGACTCATCTCAGATCACAATTTTGGATTCAGACCAGATAATACCACCTTGGACATGCTGTTTCAGCTCTCTCAACAATGGATGGAGGCCCTCAATGTCAGACACGAGATGAAGGCCATCTCTCTGGACATATCTCGTGCTTTTGATACAGTCTGGCATCCTGTCATGCTCTCTAAACTCTCTGCCTATGACATCCAAGGCCACCTTCACACATGGCTTACTGACTTCCTTTACTCTCATAACCCATGTGTGACATCAGGATTCTCTTACCTCCTCTCCCTGTAATGCCTGGAGGGTGGAAAGGCAGTGATTTAGGCCCCGTCCTATTCCTTATCTTCAACAATGATCTTTCTGACTCTGGAAAATCCTCTTTATCACTTTACTGATGACTCCACCCTATGCTGTAACATTCCTCATCCTTCAAATAGACAAGAAGCAGCATCTTCCCTCTCTTCATACCTTGATAGAATCAAGCTGGTAAAACACTTGGAATGTCTGTCGACCCTGACAAATCTCACTCTCTCACTCTTTTTCTCCAAAAAGACCATCTGGCAAACCATTGCATCCACTTCCTTAACAATCCTCTTGAAGAGGTTCAGCCACTAAAATGTGTGGGCCACACCATCGACTAGAATCGACTTTCATGAGGAAACTACATATCTCCGTTGGCCTCAAAAGTCAGCTACTGGATGGGGATCCTCCGCAGTGCAAAGTTTTACCTTGGAACATCTGAGCTTTTGACAACCTTAAGACCTTCATTCACATCTTGATGGAGTACTGCTCCTCCCTTTGGGGTGACACCCCAGCCTCACAATTTTCTCAACTTGAGGCCTTCAAAATATTCAAGAAACCAAGGCCTTCAAAATCATTGGAATATCCCGTGATGAAGCTGATGAGTCTTTGGGCCGATCACTTTCACATCGCTGAGAGGTAAGTGGTCTGCCTTGTGTCACCTCCTCTCTAGTCTTGCACCCTCTGCCCTTTTTTCCATGCTCTACCGGGTCGGGGGGGGGCTGTTATGAAAAACAGCCAGGCTGTTGGTGAAGATGGGGGCCACCACCCCTCACCTTCATCTGTTCAATCTCATTCTCCCCTCCAGGGGTTGAAGACAGCTGTTCACCACCATCTCTAGCCTACCCCTTTCTGTGTTTCCACTTTTCCTTCCCCTTCTGTGTATTGAGAGTTTATGGCTTTATCCATCTTGGTCTCACCCCATGTGTCCTCCCTTTGATCTCATTCTTCCCCGTTTCCCTTATCCCTCCAAGTCTCCCTCTATTTTGTCCCTCTACCCTGCTGTTGGTGTGCTCCCCCACCCACCACCAATCCATCCACCCTCCATTTTCTTTACTGCTCTTTTTGTCACGTTTTGTCTTGGTCTGTTCTATGTTCTATCTTCTCCACAAGCCTCAACTCTCATATCCCAAAAACCTGAGCATTCTCACATTTTCTCTTTGCTTCCTTGGGTTAACAAAAAATGCACCTTTTTGAATATCTGAGTAACCTCAACTGAGGCGGCCATGTTTATCCATGGGAAATCCTCAATTGGCGATGAAATGCACGTGACCTCATACGTTTCAATGCCAATCAGAAAACCACAAAAGGATGACCAGGCTCCTTCCACAGAAATGGCTTGAAAATCCACTAAATTGCATTTAATGCTAAGAATGACCCCTTTTCACGTAAAGATGCAAAAGTGAATTAATAATATTTCAATCATATCAATTAAATCTTCATTACCTCTGCCACTGAAGGCGAAGGAGGTTATGTTTTCACGCCTTTCTGTCTGTTTGTGCGCAGGATGTCTCAAAAAGTTGTGCCAAAGTAAGGCAGAGAAATGTCTTGGCGACATACGGACAAAGTGCAGCCACAAAGGGGATCGTTTTCTGGCCATGATGAATGCCATTTTGCTTCTCCAGAGACACATAGTACGTCAATTCAAAATGTTTCAGAAGTCTCTCTCCTTCTGGTATTGATATAAACATTTGTAACTCGATGGAACCATTGCACACTGGCCCTTGAGGTAGTGGATGACAGTGATGTTCATTCAATATCTCAGTCTCTCTCCAGGCCAGGACAAAAGCCTTGCATTTAAAAGCTTCTTTTTGTATCGCTGACATCATTAAGACAGAAACACGTGTTCTAGACTGGAGCGTTAAAATGCTGGCTTGAACATTGCCCCCTTAGGGTTCTTCTAAAATATTTTGAAGTTATTTTTCTTGGGATCGTAGAATCTTGTCCGGTTGAGGAAGATCTCTCTCCATCGTGTTTCTTTCCAACATGGCATCAATGATGACATTTTGGGTGAGGCAAGTGAAGCATTTACAAAAGGTTTTGCAACTCATGCAATGTGGAGTGCAAAAGTATGCCGGGCCAGCCAAAAGCCCTGCAAAGACATTAAATAAAAGACTTGACTTCAGACAAACAACTGGTGACCTTGAGAGAAGTAATATAACTCTCTGGGTGCCCATGGGTACAGGGGACGTCATCTTGGGAGTGACTGGTGACGTCACTTTTGTCCGTCGGCAGCAGGGAAATCAAGAAGAAATCTCTCCATCTCTCCACCAACCCTCCTCCTTAACCTCACCTTAGGTCAACTTACAGGGTTTATCCATGCTCTATCCTCCAACTGCTGAACCTCAAGCGAGGAGGTGGCACGTCAGACAAGATGAGAATAGGATTAGTGACCAACCAAGCTCAGAGCGGACGGTCTAACTCCACTGAATCTGGTGTTGTGCAACTGATGATGCAATTAAGATGGAAACATCCGCTTTTTGTGAGGCCATGACATGTGGCTTTTCGGCCACAATGCAAAACTGATGCATAAATTGCTGAGTTTGAATATTTTCCTGATGGGTTGTTGGCTTTGAAGATTTTTCTCAAGCACCGACAACGCTTATGTTGCACAAAAACCCTAGATGATGCGACTGTGGAGTGGTTCATTGGATTAGAGCATAAATAGGGCATTGAAAGGGAAAATTTTGGTGTCTTGTGTGACACCGGCCGAACATTGCAATCTCAAAACGGGGGCAATGACAGAGAAACAACAACAGCGGTTGCAGGTCAGTGAGAACAACTAGGACAGGAGGATTGCGAGAGGGAAGAGGGGGATGGATAGAAGGGGGATACGACACTACGGCTTCCCAGTGTAGGCAAGGCTCAGTGGGTTGCGTTCCGTTTCAAAGCAGCCAGCTATCGCTTGCCAAACCAGCCGTTCCTTATCAAAGGTTTTGCATGGAATGCTCGCTTGAATGTTTAAGTCACTTGGCGAACGATCTACAAAAAGAAAACTTGGGCACTGAACACCCCCAGGTCTGAGCCTTCACCTACTGGGCAACGATATCCGTTGGTTGTATCTTCAGCTTTGAAGACAGGTATGGTATTTCAAATATTTTCTTTAACATTCGTGCACCAGACGTCTGATGCAAATACGTACATCAAGTTTTCACGTGGAAATGCACAACCACACCTCTCATTGTTGGGAATTGCAGGCAACTCTGACGTTATATATATATATATATATATATATATATATATATATATATATATATATATATATATATATATATATATATATATATATATATATATATATATATATATATATATATAGTGATCGTGTGTCTCTTTGCATTTTTATAATTGTGAGAATAACAATTGAGAAAAGGAAGTAAATGAGATGATTGGGAGGTGGGAGGATTGGGGACAGAAGGGAAATAAGTTTGAGATGAGGAATGGGATCAGGGGACAAAAGGTGCGTGTATACAGATGAGGATGGGGTCGTATGTGGGGGGCGTGAAAATTGTCATATGTGCGTACGTAATAAATAAATTGCATGCATCACGATGAGTTATTGGCGAAGTTACACATGAGCTTATATCCTTCCTGACAGACAGGGAAACTGCAAGTTCGAATTATAAGCATTAAATTTGAAGTCATTTCAACTCTACTATCAGTTTCTATGTTCAATCCCCCAATCCTCGTCTCCGTCGAAATTGATTGATTTGACGGGGAATTTGCAATTGCCTGACTCCACATTTTACTTTAATTATTATTTGCCGTTTCTTGTTAGTACTGTGGAATGGGAAGAGGCAAGAAGGAAGGGGGAAAAGGTGGGGACGTGGGCGCATTTATTAAGAGCAGAGATTAACTTTTGGGAACTTCTGTACAAGTGTGCTTTGTAAGGCTCTGACGAAGAATTCTGGGAAAGCTGGAGTAACGTAGCCAACACAAACGGTTCCAACTTCTCAAACCTGTCTGTGACGTGCTAATCCATGCAGATTCACAAGCCTGTCTGTGACGTGCCGATCTCGCTTCCCAATCCTCTCTGACGGGACGATCCAGCTTCCCAATCCTCTCTGTGACGCACTAATCCATGCAGATTCCCAATCCTCTCTGTGACGTGCCGATCCAGCTTCCCAATCGTCTCTGTGACGTGCCGATTCAACGTGAGATTAAGACTTCCTTCCAGAAACCCGATGCGCTTCTCCAGTTACCGCTCTGCATGTCGAGCCGGGGTCAGACACGTCTGACCCACGAGAGGTCATTTTAAGCCGTTGATGTGAATGAAATTGCGAGTGAAACTTGGCTGTGACGTCCATAATCGTTTCACAATGTGAAAACATGAAACACAGACAAAGGTGAAAAAAATTAATCAAAATAACTTTTCTACGCCGCTGTTTATTTGTGTGAATTTACTCAATTTATTTTCGCTAATCAAGGTTCAACGACCATTATTACCCTCAAATGGCAGGGCTGTTTTAAATCTCTTGACTCGCTTGACAACGACATATTGAAGTAAGGTTGGCACTTTGCAAGAGGTCTTAATCCGGCTATCCTGGTTGCTTGCACAATCCTATAGATGTTGGAAATAAACTATTAGAACGCTTTAGAATCGTTCATAAAATCCCACCTGGTCTTTGGGAAGAATCCTGTCTGTGACGTCATACAGAAAGTTACACCGATCTGTCTCCCACGATTCATATCCATGAGGAGTCATGATCGATGCACCTATTTACTGGAGTGTATAAATGGCGGAAACCCTTAACCCTTGTGTCTGCGACAAATGTCCAAACATTCTTCCTGTATTCCCTCATCTTCTCTCTAACTTAGATACTCTTAATCATCTCCATTTTCTTCTTCAACTGCCAGAGTTCCATTTTTTCAATCAACAAATTAAAAGACTGGTGTTCGCTTAATGGTTAAGGTGACTGGCTTAAGATGTTAGGGTCTTGAGTTTAGAGCCCCTGTCTTCCAGTTAAATAACACCAAGTGGGTTGACTCAGCCTGTCATCCTTACGAGGTCATCAAAATGAGTACCCGCTTTACTGGTAACAGGAGGCATCAACGGCACAGCCACTCCCAGCAATGATTCAACCAGCAGGCTGCATCGAAAGTGGAATACACCATCCCCCCATGCCTCCCCCCCCCTTCGGCACGTTTAATAAAACACCAGCAAGTACCACCCGTCGCTTCGCTGATGGTAATTCCAAAGGATGAGAGGAGAAAAAGAAGGGAGGGAAGAGAATAAAAAGGAAGGGGGGGGAGAGAAAGAGTGAGGAGGTGGAGGGGAAAAGAGAGGAGGGAGGGGAGTGAGGAGGGGTGTGGGAGCGAAAAGGGAGGGAGAATGAGGAGGGTGGGGGAAGGGAAGACAGACGTGCGGTGAAACGTTAATTATGATTCATAGTGTCTCATCAAAATGATTCTCCATAAAATAACAGTGAAGATGGAAACAAAATAATGTCTGAAATCCATTTTCTACCGGTCATACTATAAATACCACCCAGAGATAAACATTGCCCGGACACGTCTGAAAAAAAAAAACAACACACGGTCATGTCCAGAGACAATGAGAGAGAGAGAGAGAGAGAGAGAGAGAGAGAGAGAGAGATTGAGAGAGAGAGAGAGAGATTGAGAGAGATTGAGAGAGATTGAGAGAGATTGAGAGAGATTGAGAGAGAGACAATGAGAGACAATGAGAGACAATGAGAGACAATGAGAGACAATGAGAGAGAGAGAGAGATTGAGAGACAATGAGAGACAATGAGAGACAATGAGAGACAATGAGAGAGAGAGAGAGAGAGAGACAATGAGAGAGAGAGAGAGAGAGAGAGAGAGAGAGAGAGAGAGAGAGAGAGAGAGAGAGAGAGAGAGAGAGATATAGAGATATAGAGATATAGAGATATAGAGATATAGAGATAGAGAGATATATAGAGAGAGAGAGAGATATAGAGAGAGAGATAGAGAGATATAGAGATATATAGAGATATATAGAGATATATAGAGATATATAGAGATATATAGAGATATATAGAGATATATAGAGATATATAGAGATATATAGAGATATATAGAGATATATAGAGATATATAGAGATATATAGAGATATATAGAGATATATAGAGATATATAGAGATATATAGAGATATATAGAGATATATAGAGATATATAGAGATATATAGAGATATATACAGATATATAGAGATATATAGAGATATATAGAGATATATAGAGATATATAGAGATATATAGAGATATATAGAGATATATAGAGATATATAGAGATATATAGAGATATATAGAGATATATAGAGATATATAGAGATATATAGAGATATATAGAGATATATAGAGATATATAGAGATATATAGAGATATATAGAGATATATAGAGATATATAGAGATATATAGAGATATATAGAGATATATAGAGATATATAGAGATATATAGAGATATATAGAGATATATAGAGATATATAGAGATATATAGAGATATATAGAGATATATAGAGATATATAGAGATATATAGAGATATATAGAGATATATAGAGATATATAGAGATATATAGAGATATATAGAGATATATAGAGATATATAGAGATATATAGAGATATATAGAGATATATAGAGATATATAGAGATATATAGAGATATATAGAGATATATAGAGATATATAGAGATATATAGAGATATATAGAGATATATAGAGATATATAGAGATATATAGAGATATATAGAGATATATAGAGATATATAGAGATATATAGAGATATATAGAGATATATAGAGATATATACAGATATATAAAGATATATAGAGATATATAGAGATATATAGAGATATATAGAGATATATAGAGATATATAGAGAAACTTAGAGATATATAGAGATATATAGAGATATATAGAGATATATAGAGATATATAGAGATATATAGAGATATATAGAGATATATAGAGATATATAGAGATATATAGAGATATATAGAGATATATAGAGATATATAGAGATATATAGAGATATATAGAGATATATAGAGATATATAGAGATATATAGAGATATAGAGATATAGAGAGATAGAGAAATAGAGAGATAGAGAGATAGAGAGATAGAGAGAGAGAGAGAGAGAGAGAGAGAGAGAGAGAGAGAGAGAGAGACAGTGTGTGGGAGGGTGCTGCACTGTATGAGGAGGGGTGGAGCAAGGAAGGGATAGAGAGAGAAAGGGGGGGGGAGATGGGGGTAGGGGAGTTAGCAGAGAAAAAAAAATTGTATGTTTTAAGAACACACACACACACACACACACACACACACACACACACACACACACACACACACACACACACACACACACACACACACACACACACACAAACACGAGGTGGGAGTGGAGGAGTAGCCGAAGCCAGAGGTATTCCTGGGGGTGTGGGGGAGTGAGGGCAGTGCATGGAGAGTGAGGAATAGAGTCTTTGATGAAGAGAGCAACTCCTCCACCAGGACGAGGCTCAGGTCTGTCATACCGGGGGAGGGAGTAACCGGGGAGAGATACTTGGGAGTCAGTCTTGGAGTCAGTGGGAGTCTTGGAGGAGGAAAGTTTCTGTTAAGCAGATTATATCTAGTTTTTCAGTGGCAACCTGTATGGAAAGATCTGAAAGGTTTGAGCGAAGGTCCCGGATGTTTGAGGTCCACGCTGTTAAGGAAGAGAAGGAAGAGGGAGGGAGGAGTATTTGGATGCAGGGGAGCAGAGGGGATGGGGAGGGAAGGACGAGGGGGGGGGAAGGACGAGGGGGAAGGGATGAAGAGTTGTTGACAGTGTGTGGGGGATTGTAGAAGAGATAAGGGAGAGGGATGGATGAGAAGGAGGTGGACAAAATGCTTGGTGGTGATGGGATGAGGCACAGTGGGGAATTATAAGAGATGAGGCAGAGGGAAGTCGAAGATTGGAAGAGGGAGGGTAGGGAGATGAGCAGCTTTGTGGATGTGGGGGGGTGGGCTTTGAGAAGGTGGAATGAGGGTGGAGATTGCTGGGAGAACGGTGAGGGGAGAATTGAGGGAGAAGGGTGAGGAGAGTGCTTTTGAAAAAGGTGAGAGGAAATTTTGGAGAGGGAAGAGAGTAAAGGTTGCTGTGAGAGGATGGGGTGAGGGTGGACCTTTGAGAGAGAGAGAGAGAGAGAGAGAGAGAGAGAGAGAGAGAGAGAGAGAGAGAGAGAGAGAGAGAGAGAGAGAGAGAGAGAGAGAGAGAGAGAGAGAGAGAGAGAGAGAGAGAGAGAGAGGAGATGAGAGCAGGCGTGACCATTGGGCAGGGGGGGGGGAGGAGATGTGGAGAGAGGGGAAGGATGAGACTTTGTAGTGATATGGTGAAGAAAGCAGCGGGCAGGGGGAGGCACAATATTTGATCGGTTTGGAAGGGGGGGAGGGAGAGGAGATGTGATGAGAGGGAACAAAGCATGTTTGAGATGTTGAGGAGTGTACTGATAGAGAGAGTGAGATATCTGTTAGGCTGGAACGGAGCCCACAGATGTTTGAACACCACACGGTTTGGGTTGCTGGAGGAGGAGCTGTTAGTGAAGAGGTGCGAAAAGAGGAGTTAGGATGAGGGGCAAGATGGGAGGGGTAAGGAGATGGTATAACAGGTGAAGTTGGGAGGAGGTAAATTTAAGGAGGTGAGGTTAATTGGTGCTGAAGTTGGGAAAAAAAAAAGAACGATTGATGGAATGTGTACATGCATTGTATACTGGAATTTTTAATAATTTAATGTCAGAGATGCGTTTTAAGACGTTACGGAAAAGAAGCAATAACGGTGAATTAAGAGAATGGAGAAAAGAAACGTTGTAAAAGTTGGACTTTTTAGACACGGGATTAAGGACAGGTACGATTGAAAACAGTATTGAAAGAAGAAGAGTGGTGAATTATGATACAATACAGAGAACCACACGTCTGAAAGAGGAAGTTGAAACATTTTAACCATTTGAACCCTGAGCTACTTGGACTTTCGGCTCCCCCACCCCGGGCTCCCTGGAGAAAAATCCGGCCACTCGGGTATATGGAGGTTTGAATATCATCCAGTAAACTGGCTGCTCAGGTATGTGGAGGTTTGAATAGTGGCTGGTAAAACGGCCGTTAGGGTTAAGAGACAGTATTTCTTTTTTTTCGTTTTTTTTTTTTCTTAAAGGTTAGGTAAGGTTAGGTAAAGAAATGGTTGAAGAAAAGATCATGAAGGTGTGCGGTTAACATGCATCGGCAAAAGTAGAAGGAAGATGGTGGATTGGCAAAGGTAAATGGAAGAATAAGAGGAGGTCGATAAATCACGTGGTTATGGGAGGTATAAGCTGAGAAGGGAAAAGCTGTAAAAAAAAAAAAAATTGTTTATAAAAATATTATTTTGACATGAAACAGGGTATAGTTGGGAGGAATTGAAAGAGTGGAGGTATTGTGATGAAAGAAAAAAAAAACTGAAGGTAATAAGGAACAAACACAATAAATATGATCGTGCACACAAACGAGGAAATGATTAGGCCTCAAAGAACTCTATGAAAAGTCCAATGAATATTCACTAATTGGTCTTGAGTTGGAACAGGCTGTAATGGTTTGTTCATGATAAAGCACTTAATGTTTTTCTTTTTTTTTTTACGTTCCTCGCTCATATCATCGAAATCCTCATCTACATACCGATGAATCACTGTGTACATCGCTTTTGTAAGTGCTATAGTTTTCAAATTTGGAAGTTGGAGCAATTTCATGCATAAAATGATACAATTTTATACGATCTACTCTCATGGACAAATTCAAGTACATCATCGAAATATTATTTCTGTTTGGAGGATCGGATCACGTGGATTAAATAATTCAAATCTGGAGTGAAATCTGGAAATGTGAAAAAAAATCGGCAAAGTTTTGTTTTATGTGGGTATGTGCCATTACCCATCAGCTTGCTATCACTTGCCAAGCCAGCCGTTCCTCGTCAACCATTTAATTGGAGTGCTTTGCTTGAGTGCTTAAGCCACTTGCCAAGCACCCTCCACTACTCCAGTCGATAGCAGGACAGTTCATGTACCGATCGGGCCGTGCAGTCGACAGTTGCTACAATACGAGATAGCGGTATGTATGTAACACAAACTGATGTGGTACATATGGATCTGGAAAGGGACTCTCCGAGGGTCTGTGTGCATATCTGTATGGTTTGTTATGAGCACCGTGGTGGCAAAGTTTCATCCCGTATCTTATGATGATGATGGGTGGTGGAGGTTTTAACTTTTAACCTCAGTAGCGTATGAGAAATCACGGTGTTTTCCTTTGTCCTCATGACTGTTTCTAAAGCAATTGGTTATTTTGTATGAACCAGGTGTGCTTGACAAAGGTTATATGGTTTCTCTGTGAGTTTCAAAGCAAAATATATTTGATAACAACCAATTTCCGAGCTGTTTACCATATTAACATGTTTTCTAAATTACCGAGCTAAATTTTTTTCCACCCGTCACATGCAGCTATTAATAAAATTAATGGTAATGCACATGTTGAAACGTCTATTTATATGCGATGTTTTTTTATGATTCGCTTATTGAATCTTCCCTAAATGTTACACTACCTTGTAACTAACATATTTTATAGTTACACCCCCCCCCCCAATAGCTCTTTTCAGGATCGTCACTGAGCCCCAGACAGCCTCCAACTGTAGTTTGTTTGTGGTGATGTTCCCAGGGATGGTTTATAGGATCTTTGTGAGGTTCTTTTCATTCCCGTTGCTCCAATTATCATTGGTACAATTTTGGCACTCCAGTTTCCAGGATCTTTTCACTTAATTCTTGAGGTGTTGATATTTGGTCATTTTCTTGATTTCTGCATTACTTAGACCAAAATCACTAGGTACTGAAACTTCAATTAGCAATGCCTTCTTTTCCTTTTTGTACCTGAGAACGATGTCTGGTCGCAATGCTTTGTTTTCTATGCTCACGCTGGATGGGATCATCAGGTCATACGTGAGCATTATGTCCTTGTTTTCAACGACTGATTTTGGTTCATGTTTCCATGAGTTTTATGGAACTGGGATATTGAAATTTCTGCATATTTGCCAAGCGCATTACTTTACATACCTTGTTGTGCCTTTGTTTGTACAGCTGTTCTTACATGAGTTTTTTTCCATCCCGATAGGTGGTGACATGCTTTCTTTTTCGACCTTGCAGAACCTACACTTGTTCAATTGGTTCAGTCCTGCCACTTTTTTGACATGAGCTGTTCTAACCTTACGGTTGAATGCAGCTACGACACTGGTTAATGACCCTCTCACCCCATTACATTTTCGATGAACCCACTCAGCGCACATTGCACATCGAATGGAGTTCACTCCGACACCCTTCCTGCACACAGCACACGGCCACTTCCCATTTCTTTCCACCTCACCACATGTTTTACCACTTACCATCACCTACATCTTTCCGATATTCACCTTCAAACCTTTTGCCTCCATACATTCATCTTCTCCTTCAGTCCATCCCTACTCTCCGCAATCAACACCAAGTCATCTGCATCCAACAACTCCCAAGGTAAACCCTCCTTTGCGCTGGCGAAGGTAACAATGCAAGTAAATCAAAACCAACTTCTGATAAGACCGAGGAACACAAATCCTTAAATTTACAGTGAAAGTAGGTTGTTTGCTTTTCCTACACTGCCTCAATCACATGCAGGAGCTTGTCCAGGAAAGTCAAGTGCACGAGTGCAGTATATGCTGTTTATGAGAATAACGACATCAGGAGACTGAAGTAAGCAACACAGGGCAGGTCAAGCCTATCTAATCTCATAACTGTGAGCAAGTTGTCAAACAGGAGGAACAAAGCACTTGGACATATCCAGAATATATATGATTATTACAGCTTTTACATGAATTGTCTTTATTTTGTTTTATTTATTAATTTGTTCGTTCGTATGCAGCCTGTGACTGCTCGGCTGCATCATTTTCCCGGGGGGGTACTGCTGTGCCACGGATGCAGTGCCCCTTTACCAGTAAATTGGTGTTAATTCAACAGTATGACAGCAGCTTGAACTCAGAATCCTAGGATCCTAAGCCAGCCAGCTACCATAACCATTAAGCCAACGCCCAGGCCCAATTACGTCTTGAATATTCAAAACAGTTGATTATACGTGATCGATCAGAATGTGCCTAAAATGACAAAAACTCAATTGCAAAAGAATTGACAAACTCATCAGATTTGATGAAAATGAGTTACAGTTGTGCACGACTTCCGAATAGATGATGATCGACTGTACTTATTAACAAGTGCATAAGGTACATAATGAGCTTTGTAGACAGACTCGAAGAGAGTCAGACAGGAAGAGAAACGAGATGCAAGTTAAATAACAACCCTCCTGACAGGCTGGACTGCAGATCCAGCTGTCCGACAGGAAGGTTGAAACAGCTGTCGATGCAGCTGAGTGGAATGCTTACCTAGAACAGGCTTAGCCAGGGCCTGGCTTTCTGACCTCCCAGCATGTTTCTTATGCAAACCAACCGGTTCACAAGCACAAACGTAACAGTGGGCTGAATTAGGATACCAGTAACATTTGGTCCAACCGTGAAATGAAAACTATTATTCGTGTGGAGGTGATTTAATGGATTTTAGGCTCTTATGCACTAGACTGCTCTCGGTACTGTAGTCCTGCCAAACTAATTTACAAAAAATTATCGCATGACAGCATGAGGAAGAAGTTACACTGGTGTTGTACATCTGATTCAGGGAGAGGAAGCCATGCTTCAAAAAAAACCAAAAAAAAACCTTTATATACCGTACTACGGATAAATTCTGCACGATGAAGGAAATGTATAGAAAGGATCTAAAACACTTCAGACAGGCCTCAGACAGAGGCCACGCCAGACCTGAAGTCCCACCACAGCTGGTTCCTTTCGCTGTTGAGCGCAGTCATTGAATTTTCTTCTGTCTGGTCATAAAAGCTATCCCTTTGATTCACACCAAGTTAGTGTGACAGGGTAACTGTACGAATTGCAGAGGGACATACACTGCCTTGTAAGGCAGATGAGAATCTCGTAGTCTCATTATCTTTAGAGCGACTGATGGCTGCTCACAACATGGGTGAACCTGGCATGGCTCCGTCTTTTCTGCATCGATTGGCACGGGAGGCTCCGCACAGAGATGTGTGGTATTAAAGACACGGGTCAATCCGATTGGAATCAGATGGCAGAAGCAGAACGTTCCCACACACTGCTTTCCCGTGCACTGTGACGCACAAATGCAGCAGGCCCGAACGCTGAATTAAATGCAACGGAGGGCAAATTTTGTTTCTGCTCAAAGCAGTGTGCACCAAAATTAACCAGGATCGAATGTTTCACTCTCAGCTAAGCAACTGCTGCTGATTTGTCTTTTTATACCGACGTGTGTGTGTGTGTGTGTGTGTGTGTGTGTGTGTGTGTGTGTGTGTGTGTGTGTGTGTGCATGCTAAATATATATATATATATATATATATATATATTGGAAGGGTTGGAAGAGAAGGTTGGAAGAGGTGGAGATAGTGAATCTGGAAGTGGGGTGGATCAGTAAGGATGAAGTGAGGACTGCTATGAAGAAGATGAAAAGTGGAAAGGCGGTTGGCCCAGATGGTATACCAGTGGAGGCATGGAAGTGCTTAGGAGAGATGGCAGTGGGGTTGTTAACCAGATTGTTTAATAAAGTCTTGGAAAGTGAGAGGATGCCGGAGGAGTGGAGATTAAGTGTACTGATTCCGATTTTCAAGAATAAGGGTGATGTGCAGAGCTGTGGAAATTACAGAGGGATAAAGTTGTTAAGCCACACCATGAAGTTGTGGGAAAGAGTAGTGGAAGCTCGGTTGAGAGGAGAGGTGACGATCTGTGAGCAGCAATATGGGTTTATGCCAGGAAAGAGCACCACTGATGCGATGTTTGCTTTAAGAATGTTGATGGAGAAGTATAGGGAAGGCCAGAAAGAGTTACATTGTGTGTTTGTGGATTTAGAGAAAGCTTATGATAGGGTGCCAAGAGAGGAGTTGTGGCATTGTATGAGGAAGTCGGGAGTGGTGGAGAAGTATGTGAGGATCGTGCAGGATATGTATGAGGACAGTGTGACAGCGGTGAGGTGTGCGGTAGGAATGACGGACCGGTTTAAGGTTAAAGTGGGATTGCACCAAGGATCGACTCTGAGCCCTTTCCTGTTTGCAATGGTGATGGACAGGTTGACGGACGAGATCAGACTGGAGTCTCCATGGACCATGATGTTCGCGGATGACATCATGATCTGTAGGGAGAGTAGGGAGCAGGCTGAATCGAGCCTTGAGAGGTGGAGGTACGCACTGGAGAGAAGGGGAATGTTAGTCAGTAGGAGTAAGACGAAGTACATGTGCGTAAATGAGAGGGAGGGTGGTGGTATGGTGCAGTTGCAAGGAGTTGAGGTGGGGAAGGTGGATTGGTTTAAATACTTGGGATCAACTGTCCAAAGTAACGGAGAGTGTGGGAGAGAAGTGAAAAGAGAGTGCAGGCAGGATGGAGTGGGTGGAGAAGAGTTGCAGGAGTGATTTGTGACAGAAGGGTAGCTGCAAGAGTGAAGGGGAAAGTATACAAGACGGTAGTGAGACCAGCTATGTTGTATGGTTTGGAGGCGGTGGCACTAACAAAAAGACAGGAAGCGGAGCTGGAGGTGGCAGAGTTAAAGATGCTGCGATTCTCGTTGGGAGTGACGAGGATGGACAGGATAAGAAATGAGTGTATTAGAGGGACAGCGCAGGTAGGACGGTTTGGAGACAAAGTGAGAGAGGCGAGATTGAGATGGTTTGGACATGTGCACAGGAGGGAAACGGAGTATATCGGGAGAAGGATGTTGAAGATGGAGCCGCCAGGCAGGAGGAGAAGAGGAAGGCCAAAGAAGAGGTTCATGGATGCGGTGAGGGCGGACATGCGGGTGGTTGGAGTGTCAATGGAAGATGTGGAGGATAGAGCAAAATGGAGACAGTTGGTCCGCTGTGGCGACCCCTAGCGGGAGCAAGCCGAAAGAGGAAGAAGAAGATATATATATATATATATATATATATATATATATATATATATATATATATATATATATATATGTATATATGTATATATACACGAGCAAATAGCAACCGTCGCTTCGTTGATGGGAAACATGCATGCAGTTTGGGGAGGGGGTAGAAAGAGAAAGAGGGGGAGAGAGAGAGGGAGGGCAGGGGAGAGAGAGAGGTGGGAGAGGGGGAGGAGTGAGGGTGGGGGAGCAAGGGGTGAGGAGAGGGAGGGGAGAGAGAGGAGGGTGATAGAGAAGATGAAGAGGAGGGAGAGAAGGGGCAGCGAGGAAATGGAGGTGTGGAAGAGCAATGCTTCACCACACATTGCTATACAACGGGCAGGTAGGAGTGTTAGCGAGGAGGAAGTGGGAGGGGTATTCGGGACTTTATTTTGGTAATGAGACTTGAAGGGAAAGATGGACTGGAGGGGGTTACACTTGCATTTGGGAGGGGGACTTCAGGGGAAGCAGGGAGGATGGTCTCGTCTGCCAGCATTAGTTCAAAATTAAATGAAATGGAACACGTTCAAACAGCACAGCAAAACCACCTGTCCCTTTCAAACAGCACGTACCATTTTTAAAGACATTATAAAATGGGTTTCCCTTGAGATATGCAAATCAACATGCAGCTCCCCAAGGGGGCTAGACACCGCTAGAATGCAAAAGACCATGCAAAGCAGACAAACTAACACCTCTCCAGCAGTCTGACCTGCTGCCAAGCGCAACCCCAGTCGAAACCCTGAAACTCGGCTCAGGCCAAGGGACCCTATGAGCCCGGAGCACCCTCGCTGCAATGCTTAGAAATGCCTGGAGCCGGCATTGTTTGTGCCTATAATTTCAGCACACGTTCTACAACCAAAATGTGATAAGCCGCAGAATCTCTCAACCCGAGCCAAATCTCAAAATTCAAACTGCGGAATCGCACACAGCAGCAGCACTCACCGCCGAAAAAGTGCCCATTCCCCAAACCCGCACACTCCCCCACTCTCTGTGCTCAAAACACAATACAAACATCAAGCACAACATAACATACCATAACCACCTCCAAACCACAACACAACCACGTGTGGGAACTTATCACAATCCCTCATTATATAACACCGCTTGTGGATGTTACGTCTGTTTGATAAAGAATAAGCAGAGGACCAGGAGGTTTCGTCCAAGGGCAGGGTATAGTCCTCAATGCAGAACCCTACTGAGCAACAAGCATTCGAATACAGCGCAGCACGCACCGAGCCAGAAGTAGCACCGAGCCACACTTCCGTCTCCATTTGTCACCCAAAACCTACAACCGGAAGTCACTCAAAGGCAATCGGTAAATTTCAATAACCACTCGTGTAGTTAGCAACATTTGCTTATCAACAATAATAAAAATAACAACGATTGTCCTTGTAATTGTTTATCACTTCATGAAAGTTGGAAGAGGGGTGAAAGAGAGAATAGAGAGAGAGAGAAAGAAGGTGTGGGGGAAAATAGGACAAATGAAGACATTTTTTGTGGGGGGGGGGGGCTGTATGGAAAATGTATTCACAGCAAGTTCCACAGTTGTTCAATGAACACATGATACCGATACTCCGATCTCACAGAGTGAACACGTGGTGTAAGGAATGAAGAATGGATGAATTCCCACCTGCTGTTCCTTCATGGCCATTACATTCCCTGCAGCATCAGCAATGAGCTTGGGTTTTGGAAACCATTCTCCCCAAATAGCCCCAAATAAGTCCTCCATTAGGGATGCTCAGCACGACCACTCTGATATGTAGGTTATATTCTTCTTCTTCTATTTGTTGTTTATTTGTGTCGTCAGAGCCGCAATCTATATATTACTAAATCTCTCATCTTGTATGTATGTATGTATGTATGTATGCATGTATGTTCCCGAAATACAGGCAAAACGGTACATGATAGCGCAAACATTTTAGGGCCACCTTACTCACCATTTGCCTGCGGTGTGCAGTATCAAGTTTCTTTCAAATCGGGCAACAAAAAAATTATTAAAAAATCAATTACCGATTCAGTGAAGTACTCTTGGGGAGAATTTGATCAATGCAAACAACCTCAGCGGTATAGTTCGCTGGAGCTATCTTTTTTTTCTTGAAATGATTTATTTTTAAAATCTCAAATATTTAGTACAGACAAAGAACGATTTCTTTTTAAGCATAAAATAAACCGCCATTTTTATCTAATACTTCCAAGTCCAAAAAAAAAAGGACCAAAATCTAACGGCATGATCCTTGGACCATACCTCATCCCCCCACCAAGTTTCGTCGAAATCCGTCGAGGAGTTTTTCCGTAATACTTACTGTTCACAAACAAACAAACAAACAGAAAGGGGTAAAAACAGTAACCTCCATCCATCTTCGAAGATGGCGGAGGTTAATAATAACTTTATACTGTCCACCCCATTTATGTTTTGAATTTTAGACAAATTTAGAGAATCGAGGGTACATTAGCAAAGTTGCAAAGTGTATCCGGTACGCTTATTCAGGGAATACATTGAAGGATGTAACCGGTAATCTGAAATCGATTGGGGCTTTTAAACCAGGTTTCTTAAATAACGGATGGATAGTGTCCAGTATGGATGTAAAATCGCTGATGAATTTAATAAGCTCCGGCATATGAGTGCTAAACTTCATGTTAATCATCGGATGATTTGCATGAATCAGCAGGGGACTCCTGCGACTGCCTGGAGACCACCCCTCTGCGTTTATGGATCCATTGGCTGAATATGTTGTTGATCGTCTTGAAAGTAAATTCCTCCCAGCCCAGGTGCTTAAAGGCTGCAGTGGAGATATTGATGTTTTTGATCTGCTCCCTGCTTGAGCTGTACAATTTACTACTTCAGTGATGAGGCCAATGAATCCCTCTTTAGTAGAATTCATGGCCACGTTGATGGTTGCTCTCTCGGTTTGGCATTCTGTCTTTCATCTCAGTCTGGACTCCCATTGATTTGGTGAGAACGTTGACCGGGAACTCAGTTTTGGACTTGTTCTTAACCGCTTTTGCTGAACTCGTAGTTTTCCAAATTTTGAGGAACCATCCGGACAGCCTCGGCGTACGACAGTTTATCCTGCGTCTTCACCTGTTGGATCTGGGCAGCTCTCTGGAATTCAGGACATCCTCTGAAGGCTGCATTGTGGTCCCCACCACAATTAGCACGAGACATCCTCTGAAGGCTGCACTGTGGTCCCCACCACAATTGGCACAAGACATTTCTGCACGAGTGCACCTTCTGTATTCGTGCTCTCCATTACATTTGCTGCAGCGTTGTTTGCCTCTACAGGCTGGAGCAATATGACCGAACCTTTGGCACTTGTAGCATCTTAAGGGAGCTGGGATGTATTCCTGTACAGTAAAAGCTTGATAACCCAAGAAAACTTTTTTGGGGAAGGACTGGGGTGTCAAAAGACAAAACCACCGATGTGGTATTGACTCTCACCCCATCCCTGACCATGGTGAGACGGCGGGCGTCAACAACTCCCACGTCTGCGAAATGACTCGTGATATCATCAATTTCAATGGAGGAATCAATCCTCGAAATAACTCCTCGACTCTCCCATAAATACCTTGGAATATGACACAAAACACAGACCCCGTCAAAATACTGGGCTTTCATAAACCTTCTCCCATTGGTCTACTGATTTACACTTCATGAAGAGGTCTCTAGATCTGAGCTTTTTGGCACTAGACACATCTCCAAATTCTTTGTTAATCAGTGTAGCCATTTTTTGGGGTTGTCAGGGCTTAGGGGTGTAACGCCATCAAAAACCGAAACTATAACCATAAGTTTGTGATAGTACTCTTCAGGGGTAGAGGGGCCCTGAACCACTTTGGGGGGTTCCGACCCTTCGGAACTCTCCCGCCGTGGTCTGCCCCTCTTCCTCGTTCAATTAAGCCTCCATGACGAACCCTCAGCATCATCATCAATAGAAATGTTGATCATCCTTGATCACCTCTTCGCGGCACCCTGGAAGATTAAGTTGGCCAACTGAGTGAAGACTCGATCGTAATATAGACTTAATAGGATAAAGAATACCAGACAAAGCCGATGCACCCTCGGCACTCAAAAACGTCCTCTAATGGCATCCGACTCCCCCTCCCCCCTTCGATCCTTATTCTACACATCACAGGTTATATTTTAAACATTCGTCAGATTTAACGAAGACAACGGAACACACGGTTATAACATGTACTTAATTTACATTATCACCAAACATTGTCTTGAATGTCAATTTGTCATCTTATTTTCAAAAAACGACAACTGTAATGAATGGTCATTTACACCACCATCTCCTGTCTCGCCACGACTCAAAAATAACGGTTCACAAGGAACGCCAGGCTTGGCACGATGCTGTCCGTGCGACTTAATAATTTCGTGTGCGTCTGTCATTTCTACCACTTTATAATTTACTCTCCCGAGCGTTTGGAATTACGTGATTCGAGTGCGTGAGTAATGCTGCCATTTGATTTTCGCACTGACAAGCATGAAAACGTGTTCGTTATAACAGCTGATGCCGGCTAGATAGATTGCCTCCCTCTCACTCGTTTTCCTGCTTCCCCCTCCCTCAGTTAGTTTCCCAAAACCCTCCATCTTAACTTCGTGCGATTAGTCAAGTGTTTACCATTTTGTGCGTGAGTTGTGCCGCTGTAATAAGTGTAGTGTGGAAGAAATTCAGTTCTTCTCTGTCGTAGTCTGAGACCATTCATTAACAGCAGACCTTTAAAAGGAAATACAGGCCAAACAATATCAAACATGATCCTCTATCTGCTCAAAATGCACATAGCAATCCTCTTTCTACTAGTTTGGACAGAAAGAGACAGGGGAGGGCTAGACATCTGGCAAGGGTAAATAAGGGGGAGGGCTGAGAGGTATGAAGTAAGGGACCTAAGAACTCCACACATGGCCACTTTGGGAGGGAGGGGAGGGTAGACACGCTCATGGTAACAGTTGCAATGTGAACACCAGGTCATCATTGAAGCCGCTGTCACACCTTGACGTTTTAGCCAGCGTATGCCGACGTATGAAAAATTTGTCTAAAACGCTGGCACACGTCGAATACGTTATGGGTAAGTTTTGTATACGTTAAGAGCATGCTGGCATACGTCGTAGTACGCTGGCATACGTCGTAGTATGCCGAGCTCGTCGACAAATTTTAACATGCTCAAAAATTTTCGACGTATGACAGTGTATGACTCACACGTTCCGCATACGCTGGCAATAAGTTGTAGGCACATTACGCGATCGTTGACACACGTCGACACACGTTACTTGTAAGTTACTCAATAAGTCGAAACACGTCGAGGTAATGTTTAGCGTCGGTGTTCCAGACTCCATGGTTTTTTTTTTCTTCGGCATGACGGTGATGTTGACACTTCGATTTCTAGTGCGGTTATAATATAATATAATTAATAGGCTGCCGCTCAACGATTTAAATCATAACCGCACTAGAAATCAGTGTCAACATCACCGTCATGCCGAAGAAAAACAAACAAACAAAAAAAAACATGGAGTCTGGAACACTGACGGGTTCCTCCTATGTGAACCTCATTTTTATATACCAATTCCCCTAAACGCTGCCAATACGCCATTATACTGTAGCTGTAAGTTCTGTGGTCGTCTGGAAGATGTCAAATATATCTACATACGTCAATACGCGTTGGAGATACTTTACATATAGGTTCAAAGCACGTTACTCATAGGTTAGAAATAAGTTTCGGGTACGCTAAACATTACCTCGATGTGTTTCGACTTATGACTAACTTACAAGTAACGTGTGTCGACGTGTGTCAACGATCGCGTAACGTGCCTACAACTTATGGCCAGCATATGCGGAATGTGTGAGTCATACGCTGGCATACGTATAAAATTTTTCAGCATGCTTAAAAATTGTCGATATACTCGGCGTACTACGACGTATGCCAGCGTGTTTTAGCTTGCTTCAGCGTGCTCTTAACGTATACAAAACTTACCCATGACGTATTCGACGTGTGCCAGCGTATTCGGCAAATTTTTCATACGTCGGCATACGCTGGCTAAAACGTCAAGGTATGACAGCGGCTTCACACTTCGATGTCTCGTGCGGTTATGATTTGAATCATCGAGCCGCAGCCTTTTAATAGGCTATGCCACGTGATCGTTGGCGATACGCTGCCGCGCTGTGTATAAGTTAGACTATCGTTGGGCATAGGTTGTGAACGCTGACAACACGCTAAGCATTCTTTGGTATAAGTTTTCTATATGTTATCGAAATGTTCTGTGTACGTTACTAATACATTATGCATACGTCCAACTCGTTATGAATACGCCCAAAACTGGAAAAAAACATCAATAGTTCAGCGTACGCCAGCGTTTTACATAAATTTTGATACGTTGCCATACGCTGGCTAAAACGTCAAGGTGTGACAGCGGCTTGAAGGGTGATGACAGGATTAGGTCAAAACACAGAGACTGGGTGGATTACTTTGAACATACATTCTATATATCATAGGATAATGAGATTCTCAAGACACCTGGCCTGTTTTTTTACGCTATTAGTAAGACCCCCGCCACCAAAAGCCAATTATTATTTATTTCTTAGATGTTTGCTCCAGTAGCATTCCGAAATTATTTACTTTCTGCGAGACAATGAGGCGCCAGCAAGGCATTCTTCTCTTCAGCAGCTGGGCAGTTTCATTTAAACATTAGAGATACCAGTCTTGGTTAGATGTATTTCAGTGATATAAAAGCACACAAGATTTAGTAAGATACAATTCTATTTTACTTGTATATTCATCAATATCACTATGGAGGTCAAAAGACTGTCGGGAAAAGGGAAATTTTTACTGACAGTCAATTTGACTCCAGTACAAAAGTAACACCTTATTCACCTCCGCCATATTCGAAGATCGATGGAGGTTACTGTTTTCACCCCTTTCTGTTTGTTTGTTTGTTTGTTTGTGAACAGTATTACGGAAAAACTCCTCAACGGATTTTGACGAAACTTGGTGGGGGGTTAGGTATGGTCCAAGGATCATGCCATTAAATTTTGGACTTGGTCCCCCCCCCCAAAAAAAAGGTTAGAGAAAATTTTTTTTTTTTGCATTTCTGCATGTTTTAAGTGATTTCCAACCCCCCCCCCCAATTTTTTTACCCCCCCCCCCAAAAAATAGAGAATTTTTATTTTTGCATTTCTACATGTTTTAAGTGATTTCCAAGCCCCCCCTAAAAAAATTATTACCCCCCCCAAAAAAATTGTCAGAGAATTTTTTTTTTGCATTTCTACATGTTTTAAGTGTTTCCCACACCCCAAAAAAATTTGTTCCCCCCCCCCCCAAAAAAAAAGAAAAAAATTTTTTTTTTACATTTCTACATGTTTTAAGCGATTTTCAACCTCTCCTAAAAAAAATTGTTAGAGAAAATTTTTTTTTTTTTGCATTTCTTCATGTTTTCAGTGATTTCCAACCCCCCAAAAATTGAGAAAAAAATTGTTTTATGTATTTTTACATGTTTTAAGTGATTTCCAACCCCCTACCCCCCCCCAAAAAAATTGTAACCCCCCCCCCCCAAAAAAAAAGAAAAAAAATTTTTTTTGGGCATTTCTACATATTTTAAGTGATTTCCAACCCCCCCCCAAAAAAAAAGTGTTGGAGACAAGAACTCTCAGCACTGTTGACATCATATTTAATGAATAGGATATAAGATTCACTTGAGTGACCCAGCAGTATTGGCGGCGGAGGTTTTGCACTCTCCCGAGTGCTCCCCCTCTAGTTTTATACTGTGTTTAATTAAAATCAACAAGTGAATATAATTGAGAATACATGAATATAATTATTTTTTCTTCCACAGTAGCCTTTTCAATCATGACTGGAAAGTATAATTGGTTTAGTGAGGTTGGTAGTGTGAGCAAAAGACAGAGGAAGGCCATCACTATTGAAGTAAAAATGGATGTTTTAGGATAGTATGAAAGAGGTGATCATACAGCTGATATGAGACGTGCACTAGGCCTTAGTGAGTCCACATTGCGAACAATAACGAATAGGGCAGAAAAGATAAAAATAAGTCTTAAATGTGGAACCTCAGTGAGTGTGACCAAGACATTGTATGCTAGAAGTTCTATTATGGAAAATTTGGAACGCATGCTCAGCACATGGACTGAATACCAAAACCAGGAGAACATGCTTGTCAGCCTCCTTGTGATGCAAGCAAAGGCCAGAAGCATTTATAAAGACTTAATAATAAGTGGTGAAGGTGAGTTGAAGCCATTTGACACTAGTTCTGGGTGGTTTTCGAACTTCCGGAAGCGTTACAACTCTCACAACATCAAAAGGACTGGAGAGGCTGCTGCTGCCGACACCGATGCCACTGATAAGCTTCCATTTTCAAGGAAGGTGGATATTCTCCAAAACAAATTGTCAACATTGATGAGACTGGTCTGTTGTGGAAAAGGATGCCACATAGGACGTACATTTCTCGTGAAGAGAAGAGCACACCTGTGGGATTTAAAGCAACGAAAGATCACTTCACGCTGCTTTTGGGAGGTAACACTGAAGGCAATTGTAAATTGGAACCATTAATGGTTTACCATTCAGAAAATCCCAGGGCTATGAAGGGATATGTTAAAAAATGTTTCCCTGTCTATTGGTATTTATATGCCAAGGGCTGGATAACAGGCAAAATATTTTATGAATATTTTAGCTCCTAGCTTGCTACTGAGTTGAAGGAATATTGTGAGAAGGAGAATTTGAGTTTTAAAATTCCCATTCTTCTTGATAATGCCCCAGCTCATCCAACATCCATCCAGGACCTTAAAGAAAACATGAAGGTTGTGTTTCTTCCAGCCAACACGACATCTCCAATTCAACAAATGGACCAGGGTGTGATTGCTACATTCAAGGCGTATTATCTCCGAATAATATTTGCACACCTGGTGAAATTAACTGATAATAAAATGACTGTAAAGGAATTCTGAAAGGCCTTTACAATAAGGGATGCTCTATGTAATGTTGAGGAGTCTTGAAAGGAAGTCACCCGTTCCTGCAGGAATGGTGTATGGGGGAAACTTTGCCCTCAATTTGTTCATGGTTTAAAGTGTTTCAGCGTGAATAATGATTTGTCGAAAGCACAAAATAACATCGTCGGAATGGTCAAGACTGTCGGCTTTGATGAGGTGGAGGAGGGTGATGTAGAGGAGTTGCTGTACTCGTACCGCGAGGAGCTCTCAAATGAGGATCTTCTGGAATGGCAGTTGGAGGAGTCAGGGGCAGAAAGGGAGGAGGTTGAGCCATTGCACACTCTCACGAGTAAGAGGATGGTGGAGGCTTTCTGCTTCATTGATATGGGTCTCGCCATCTTCGACGAAGATGACCCCAACACAGAAAGCAGCTCAAGAGTGGCCCGAAATGTCCAAACGGACCTCAGCTGCTATAAGTTAATTCAAAAAGAAAAGCAGATGAAGGCAGCTCAGACGACATTGTTTTCCTTTTTTTTTTTAAAGGAAGGGAAAGAACATCCAAAGGACGATGCCAGTGAGTCCTCAACATCTTGTGGTCAAAAAGCTGGACTGCATCTTATACCCTCTCCAATTCAACATCCGTCAACATCATCAAAACCACCATCTTTGCAACCCTCTTCATCAAGGTAATCTGACACAGATGATCCCCCTCTTCTATAACTCCTCTACCTCCTTCCCCTCAACACTTCCAGAAACAAGAAGACATCAGCAGCAGCAGGTAACGTAATGTTGACATCCCCTTTCTTTAATCGTTATATTTTATTAAATGCAACAGTATGCGGTTGTGTTTTCACAATTTTTCATTGTTTATATCTTAAACATTACAATTTAAATAAAATAAACCACTGTAAAAGTAAAAATAGGACAATAAAAATGAGGATTTATGCAGCACTCCCCAGAACCTCCACCAATTACATTATTTATAATGGGAAAATTAGTTTTAATTCACACGTTTTTCATTTACACGACTATGGCACGACTATCGTCAAGAACGCAACTATTGCGTTTATCAAGAGGTCCCTGTATTGCATTTGGATCCGTTTGTTTGTTTGTTTGTTTGTTCGCACAGAACCTTCATCTTTTTCTCCGCAACCGCTTGTTGGATTGAGATGAAATTTTCACCATGGGTGCGACTACTCATGTAAAATGCTGGAATCGTAATTATGACGTCATAGGTCACGCATTGGCAGCTATTTTGGAAAAACAGAAACACTTTGGATCTCTGTATCTCTGAAACTGCACCAAGGAAAATATTGAAACTTGGCACATAGCAAGTTGGGCCTACTCCTCATGGGGAATGTGGGGATTTTTTTATGACATCATAGGTGCCTTCATTATGACATCACAATTCCATATGTAGAACATGACATCTGACCAGTATGAAAATTGAGGGTCATCCAAGGATAAAATGGTGCACAAAATTTTTTTGATGACATTATCGGTCACGTGATTTAGCAGCCATATTGTTGTTAAAAAAAAACCTTCAAAAATCTTCTCTGAAATGGCTGAACCAGTCATCACTATTTATTTATTTATATAACCAGCATTTATAAAGTGGCAGTTCTAATTATGCCTCATTAATTACGCAACACAACAGTACACAGACGCCACACAAAATACACGACACACAAATAAAACTACCTTAATAATACGAATACTACTACTTTTAATACTACTTTGGTGACATATTGTCTGAAGCACACAACAAGCAGAAAACGAGGGTGGACTTCAGAGACGCGACATATTCAGTCAGTATCAGATCAAAGCAAGAAGATACTGTTGCAGTCATATGGTGAAAAACTAGACAAAACAAAGTGTTTTTTTTTGTGACACCGGCAACGAAACTTCTGAAATGCACCAAGTAAGCAATGTGACATCTGGGACTGACCAACTGTGAACTGGAGCAAACATCGATAAAGCTATCATGCAAGGCAGCAATGAAAAATGGAAAGTGAATGCTTCAGGGAATATATGCTAAAGATACGCTTGCCATCGACATGAGGTATCATACATACTGCTATGTTAAACACGTGTAGCAAAATAAGTCAGCAGCTACCGTAAGGTCTCCCGAGAAACTGGGGGAGACCAAAACTGTTCATGTTATTGCAGAGGAGATTGAATTTGTTCGTCTTCTACAAGTATTACTTGGTTATCCAGAACAACACTATGGTATGGGTTAGCTTCAGGCAAAGCTCGGTTAGCCATGAAGCAGCATGGAGTTACTGACCCATGATGTTCTATGAGGTATATAAAGAAGCTGTTTGATGAAAATTTTGATAATCTACACAGATCAATGACCACCAGACCACTGCAGCCAGAAATCATGCAGTACATGGCAGTCAAAGTAAAGCTGGTGTGAAAGAGGAGTTACAGAAGGTTTTTGATTGTGCAGCTCTCATCAGAATAGATATCCTGAAGAATAGAAAGGATCCATGGATGTTCGATGGTCCACTTAGTTCTGATTCTGTGCGCAGAGACAATGTTCTCCTCACTTTCTATGCATTATTGCGCTGGATATTGCAGGGCCTATGAAAAGACAGAGACTTAGACAGAAGGATGCAGAAGTTAGATCCTGTTGTGACAAAGTTAGATCCAGCACCAGTTGCTGTGGTTCAGTTGGTGTGATGCAACTGTGGTGGTAGTCGGTGTGCAATATGTCGCTGTTCATTTCAGAGAGAAAGAGAGAAAGAGAGAAAGAGAAAATGAACATATTATGTACAGACTAGTGTAAATGTTCGATGATTGGAGATTATGAGTGTGAAAATGTTGACACTGCCACTTTGAGTAACAGTGATGATGACATTGAAGATCTCAGATGAAGATCAGTTAATTATAGTGATCACAGGGTTTTTTTCTCTACATATGTAGAATGTTTTGCATTGTGATGAAAAAACTTTTGTTGTTATTTTTCTGAATTTGGGAAGTATTAAACTCTCCATGATAATGTGTCGTTATGTCATCATTAATGTTAACGGTTATGTCATAAAATATTGAAAAAGAAGCAAAAACTGGCCAAATGTTATAATATATATTAATAAACTCCATGCCATCTATAACAGTCATGTTCAAACAAAACTTTTGATATGACACGAATATAAACATCTTTATATCTAATACATTCCATCTATTCACGGAGAAAAATGAAGAGTTTGATGTGACTTCTGAATGACCTTGAAATTATCATGTCCTTCAAATGTGCAAATGGCATCAAAACTTTTTAGACAGGGACTTTAGTAGAAATGAATTTTGTTGGGTGCTAAGGTTTATCACGTGCATCCCACTGGAATACATACGTTCCAAGACTATGGCTTGCAAACGAAAAAATCCAAGCAAACAAACATCTCTCTGGAGAGCCTGGAGATCAAAGTGAAAAATGAAACAAAAACCTGAGGATGGGGATTCAAATCGATGATTTATGTTTCATTTCGGAGGCTACACCCATTCTATATCGCTGTTGTTGTTGCTTTTAATAGAAGAAATGTCTGTGCAATTCTGGTATTGCTGTAATGTGCCTTGGAGTACTCGCATTTTCAATAGGCCCACGAAGTTGGCTCAATGAAGTTTTGTTTGCACCTGACGCAATACTGTATAAATGTACCTTGTGAAATCCATTCATAAAAATGATCATCATGGGGCCAACGGCCTGACAAAGATCAACATCAATCGTGATTATGATGATGATGATGAAGCAGCTTGAAGAGCACTTGCGAAGTGGCTTAAGCACCCAAGCAAGCACTCCAATGAAACGATTAAGGAACAGCAGGCTTGGCAAGCGATTAGCAATCGCCGATCAGTCATTATTGACCACCACCCTGAAATGCCTGGAGAGTCAATGTCCGAATTGGACAAATTAACACTTTTTTCGTAGTCGGAACTGCTTCGAAGGTCAATTCCGCAGTATAAATTTTGAAAGTTGACTCAGGTTAAGAGTTTCTAAAGCTTATTGCATGTGCAGAAATGAGATAATGCACGAACACGCATATCCAGGCGTTTGTAAGCATTGTGATGGACACAGCAATTTGTAGATATGAAGGTGAGGCATTCAACGATACGAGTGAGGAAAGTGAAAAAAACAAATTTTGTGCTTAATTGTTAAGAAAGAAACCATTGCGGCCTATTCCAACTCAACATTCTTGAGCAGAAAAATGGAAATGGCGCATTAATACCCCAGCAAGATAACAGACGGCTGAATCAGAGGCTGACCAAGGACGACGCCTTGATAAAGGATAACTAAAGAAGGCCGTCAATTATCTTCAAAAGGGGTGTTGAAATGAAACAAAACACCCAATTTTCATTCATATACTCTCATGGAGTTCCCCTTAGTATGCATGAAAAGCTTCAGGCTGTTAGGTTTCATGGCTTTGGATTTATGGAACAGACACAATGACACACACACACACACACACACACACACACACACACACACACACACACACACACACACACACACACACACACACACACACACACACGTCTTAAATCCATTTTCTACCGGTCATATTATAAATACGGCCCAGAGACAAACATCACCCAGTGATGTCTGCAGATGATAAGCACTGTCCGGAAAGAAACACCACCAGGACACATCCGGAGATAAACTCTTTCTGAAGACAAACACTGCCCAGACACATCCGGATACAAACACCACACGGAATAACCACCATCCAGACATAACGACTGTCTGGATAAGACCGGAGATGTCGAGAGAGAGAGACAGACAGAGAGAGACAGACACAGAGAGAGACAGAGAGACAGAGAGACAGAGAGACAGAGAGACAGAGAGACAGAGAGACAGAGAGACAGAGAGACAGAGAGACAGAGAGACAGAATATGTTTTGCTTTATCAACATACTCACACACAAATGCACTCTAAATAAACAAATACATATATGTATATAAAAATGTATAAACGCACACGCACACGCACACGCACATTAGTGCTTGGCCAATGTCGGCAATTTTTTGGGAATCGGCTAATTTGATTCCGTGTCATGACCAACGACAGTATTATTGTATATAACCCAAAAACCTCGAGTACCTTTCGCCCTTGTTTTGGGGAAATTTCAATGAACAATTTTTTTTTAAAGAACATTGCATAACAGACATTTCAGAGAGATGTGCTGCCAATCATCAGGTGACAGGTGGAAAAAAGTTGGCTTTGTAATATATAAAAACATGAATTTTTGAATTACCGTAAATTTATTAAAAACTACTCAAACTTCATCATTTTTACAGAAATTACAGTCTGATATGTGTCCATTCTGCCTGTGAAATATCAAGTCTGCAGCTCATCTGGTTATTGCCGTTGCTATGGACTGAGTGTGTGCATGATTTGTGTGTGAAATTTGAATTAGAAATGAAAGTTAAAGTGGCATTATCTCGAGATTGACTTTTGGTGGATGAAATAAGTAAAATAGCCATAACTTCGTCAAATTTCAACCAATTTCTTTGAATAAGGTTTCATTTAAAAGGAAATTCCTCACTTTATCCAGTGATAATAAAAGCTCAATTTTGATTTTTGCCACCAAGTGTTGGGTTTTGCCATAGCAAGTCATATATATATATATATATATAGATATATATATGCATATATATACATATATATATATACATATATATACATTATATATATATATATATATATATATATATATATATATATATATATATATATATATATATATATATATATATATATACATACATATACATATATATATATATATACACATATATATATATATATATATATATACATATACATATATATACATATACATACATATATATATATATATATATATATATATATATACATATACATATATGAGAGTGTGAGATTTGTCCGGATTGAAAGACATGTCCCACGTGTTGGACCAGTTTGTGATTTTATCCAGATCTGCAGAGACCGAGGAAGCTGCTGCTTGCCAGTCTGAGGGATGACAGATGGTACAGCAGAGGGTGGAATCATCAGAAAAGAGATAAAGAGGATTTTCCAGGAAGGGGGGATGAAAGAACTCCATTTAGGGCCACACGTTGACTGTGACAGGAGAGGAAGTCTGAGAGCCATGAGGGGAGATGGCCTTGGATACCATAGGAAGAGAGTTTGCTGAGCAGGACAGGGTGCCAGACCGTGTCAAAAGCACATGATATGTCTTGGTATATGGATCTGATTTCATGTCCGGCATTGAGGACCTCCATCCATTGTTGGGAGAGCAAAAGCAGCATATCCAGGGCAGAGTGACCTGGTCTGAAACCAAATTGATGATCGGAAATCAAGCCATTGGAGAAGAGGAAGGATTTAATGGCTGAAGCGATGATGGATTCCATAACCTTGCTGATGATTGGCAGAAGGCTGATTAGTCTGGAGTTGCAGGGATCTGCTTTTTGCACCTTTTATGCAGGGTGGGAATGTTTGCTGATTTCCAAGCAGATGGCAGATGACCTTGAGCAAATGAGAGGGTGAATAGAACAGAGAGAGGTTGAGCAAGAGCAGAAGAGCAGGCTTTGAGGACACGTGGGCTGATGCCGTCTGGACCGGTTGCAGAATCTGAGTTGAGGTTTGACAGCAAGCTCCCCACCTTTTCAGGAGAAAAGGACACAGAGTCCAGGGACAGTTTCGTGCGACTCAGTAAGGTGGGGAGAGAAAACGATGGGTTTAGGACACAATATTTAGCTGCAAACACTGAATTTAGGCATTCAGCATTTTCACATGTGGTCTCAGCAGTGCAGCCATTTCAAGTAAGTGAGGGGGTGGAGGGGGAACATACACCAGAAACAGATTTGATTAGACGCCACCAGGATTTTGAGGAGAGAGAGAGGTTTGAAAGTTTGGACTTGAGCTTCGAAAGATGCTGTTTTCTGGCTCTCCTGAGGGTAGATACACACTTGTTCCGAGCTTTCTGGAAGGAACCGAGATTGCCCTCAGTTGGGTTTGCTTTCCATGAGGCAAAGGAAAGTTGTTTCAGGATAACTGCCTCACCACAAGCTTCAGTGAACCAAGGGCGGGAGGAAGGGTAGGACAACTGAAGAAGAGAAGGGATAAATCTGTGCATGAGGGAGAAAAAGTTTCTTTGAAAGAATTCCCAGGAAGAGTTGATGTTTGAGAAAGTAGAGATAGGAGACCAGTCTATAAGTTTGAGGGCTGCTTGTAGACCCTTCCAGTCGGCTTGAGTGAAATGCCGGATTCGATAGCGGTGAGGTGGTTCTCTGATAATAGCTAGAGAGATGTTCACTTTGACAAGGACGTGGTCAGAAGAACCGATTGGAGCGAAGGAAGAGCAGCAGATATTGTCAGGGAAATTTGTCAGAATCAGATCCAGAAGACATGGAGTACCATTGGTTGAGATCCAGGTCGGGAAGTTGACCGATTGAGTCAGTCCCAATGAGTCGCAGAAAGCTTTTGCTGAGGTGCCATGACAGGTGAGAGAGGTACCCACACCTGGCCAACTGGCATGATGAAAATTGAAGTCGCCACATATGAGGAAGAGAGAGTTTGGATGAGAAGATAGAAGTTGGTCCATGTTTTCAGATAGTGAGGTGCAGATGGAGACATCACTGCTTGGTGGACGGTACAGTACACATATAAACATGAGGTGGGAGTGGAGCGGAAGTCGTAGCCAGAGGTATTCCTGGGGGTGTGGGGAGTGAGGGCAGTGCATGTTGAATAGGAATATTGAAACAGTGCAAGGAATAGAGTCTTTGATGAAGAGAGCAACTCCTCCACGAAGACGAGGCTCAGGTCTGTCGAACCGGAGGAGGGAGTAACCAGGGGAGGGAATGTCTTGGGGGAGGAACGTCTCTGTTGGGCAGATTATGTTTGGTTTGTCAGTGGCAACCTGTATGGAAAGATCTGAAAGGTTTGAGCGAAGGCCCCGGATATTTGAGGTCCCCACTGTTAATGAAGAGGGAGGGGAGGAGGCTTTGGGTGCAGGGAATGGGAGGGGAGGGGAAGGGTATGACAAGGGATGAGGGGGGGGGAGGTAAGGAGGGTTGTTGAAAGTGTGGGGGATTGTAGAATAGCTTGGGGAGGGGCCAGATGAGGAGGAGAAAAGGCTCTGTGGTGCTGGGGTGAGGGTGGACAAGAGAGGTGGGAGAAGTTGGTTGAGGATTTGAGGAGGTGGAGTGAAGAGATGGAGGTGAGAGGGCCGTGGAAGGATGCAGCTTTGTGTATGAGAGGGGCGGTAACTTTGAAAAAGGTGACTGAGGGGAGTGAAAGCTGGGAGAAGGTGAGTGGGGAGAGTTGAGGGAGAAAGGTGTGGGGGAGTTTTTGACAAAGGTGAGAGGGAGGCTTGGAGGGAGAAGAGTGTGATGTTGCTTTGAGAGGGAGGATGAGAAGGGTCAGTTGGCACTGAAAATGGCAATAAAGAATGGTTGATGGAAAGCGAACATCCATTGCAAACTCGGGTTTTTTAAAGTTTTAGGTCAGAGATGCGATTAAAGACCTTTCTTGAGGGATGCAATGAAGGCAAATTCAGAGAACGGAGAGAAGAAACGCTGTAACAGTTAGATTTTTTAGACAAGGTATGAAGGAAAGGTAGAATTAAGAGCAGTCTGTTTAAATCGTTGAAGAGTCGTGCATTATGATACAGTACCACATTATGAAACAGTAAAGAGTACCACACGTGTGAAAGAGGAAGATGAAGCATTATAAGAGATCGTTTTTATTATTTTTATTATTATTATTGTTTGAGAGAGTTTTCAACAGATTAGGTCATGGAAGTGTTGGAGAAAAAATTGTGAGGTGAATGGTGAAATTGGATCGATAAACGCAGGGGGTGTAAACAGATCACGTGGGTACAGTAAACATTTGGAACAGTAAACGCAGTGTGAAGCTGCTGGGTCGATGAAAAGTATGAGGAAGAGTAGAGAGAGTCACACGTGGTTTCAGGAGGTGCAGAGATGGAAAGGATACAAGGAAGATTATTGTTTTTTTGATGTATTTTTGACGAACAGGTAAGATTCGGGAATGGAAGGTTGTCGGAAGAAATTGTGAAGGTAATGGCGAGAGAGGGTCAGCTCAGTGGAATAAAGATGGTGTGCCAGCAGGAGGAAGAAGAAGAAGATGAAGGAGAAGAAGAAGAATAAGGATTGAGACTCATGAGTGTGCAAGAAGAAAGGTCGTTTTTTTTTGTTTGCTTGTTTTTAGATTTAAGACAAGAAATAGTGTTTCATTGGGAGGGATGGGGGACGTTGGGAAAGTGGGGAAGATAGAAATTGAAGGTAATGGGGCGAAAATACAAATGAACACGATCATACAAATAAACAGGGGAGGGATGGGTAGGCCTCAGGCTCCCGGTAAGACAAGGTCAACAAAAACATACAAAATAGCACGATTTTTGAAACAAAACCGAAGTAGGAACACACAGTAACATGTAGGTGAGAAAATAAACAGTTAAAACGGGACAGATAACGACCGGAAACTTAACTTTCAGATCGTCAGCAGAGAGCCCTGAAGGAGACCTGCTGATGCTCCAAACCCAGAACCGGAACCGGAAGTTGAATGCATAATTTATGTGTATGATGTCAACGTTGTGTCATCAAGTCAGAGTGCTTCTCAGGTTGATTTTAATCGACAATATATATATATATATATATATATATATATATATATATATATATATATATATATGTATATCCACAATTGACCCCTCTCATACTCCTCTAGCTGAAGTAGCTGCATAAAGAAACCCAAGAAGACCTACCCAAGGTAAGCGCAGTGCTGTTTCGAACAGTTCCCAGAGTTCCTCTACAACTATAAAGACGTTCATACAGAGTACACACATGAGAATTTCAATACTACACATCCCCTCAGCTACTACACACCGGTTTCCTCACTTATTGATCAATCATCAGCGATAACGCAGACAGCAATGCATACCAATGAGGCTCCCAAGCATGTATCACGTGCAAACATCAAAAGCAGTCAATATATAAATAGAGAAAAACCCACCGACATCTCTCACCTGTGAAAGGAGGGAATAGCCAATCAGCTCTCACCTATTCAACTAAACCCAGGTGGCTAGGATTATATAATTAATTGACCCCTCCCACACTCCTCTTGCAGAACAAGCTGCATAAAGCAACCCAAGAAGACCGACACAATGTAAGTGCTGGGCTGTTTCGAACCCTTCCCAGAGTTCCTCCACAACTATAAAGATGTTCACACATCGTGCACACATGATAATCCCAATGCTCCACACCCTCAGCTACCGGACCGGTTTCATTGCTCTTTGCCGAATCATCAGCGATAACGCAAACAGCAATGCATACCAATGAGGGTCCCAAGAATGTACCACGTGCAATTGTCAAAAGCCTTCACGAGCCTTCATCGTCCTGTCAGTGTGCTTTTGGCATGAACGCCAACATCTCCTGTGGTTTCTTCGTATGCACGCTGAGCATTCTGGTGCAGAATAAATCATTTCAAAAGTTGCGTATTATTAAAGTTTATAAAGAACTAAAACAATCCTTAGCCACCTTGACCCAGAGCAGATCTTCCCTGCTTGGACAGGAAAGTACGAGATGGCATCCTTTTCCAAGATAATCCCATCTCTTTTGGTGTTAAAACTCTGCTGTGACATAAATCCCTTAATCTCAATTCGTTCCATGAGCCATGGTTGAACTGGAGCCTTCGGCCCTGAGTGCCTCGTCAAAACATTGGTAAATCCATGATGATTTCTCCCGTACACTGGTCCACTCAAAGTCCCCGTAAATCCACAACGGTTTCTCCCATACAGTGGTGCACTCAAAGGCATTTTTTTCAGTTTTGTCCTCAATCCAATTTCAATATGAGGATCACAGGATTGGAACGAGCCTTTTGCACTTTTCTGGCACGAACCCATGCACGGACATTCGACTCACGTTTACATGCAGTTGATTCATTGATCCGGCCCAGAGATGCCACACTTTCACTTCTTACGACGTATCGAACGACTCAATATCTTCGTAGTCTAGAAGCCAAAATCTGTAGCTAGCCTAGAAAATAGGTTCGCTGCTGATTTCATGTTAGAATGGTGCAACTGGTGTTTTTGAAGAGTCTAGGCATGACCAAGTCTAGTTCCACTTGTTACCAAGTCTGCATCTGAATATTATGGCCGCCATGACAGTAATCAAAATGGCCGCCATCAGATTTAGTCTTTTTCTTACTGCAAATTGTACTAGCCAGAAATTTGTCATGATTGTGAAATACTATGTAATCTGACACGAGGAACACTATTTTGTGCTTTATTTTTGTACTGGATCACAACTTTTCACATAATTGACAACTTAAAGATGAAATTGAAAATGCACATACGAGCAACAAATGTGAAAAAGAAAATGTTTAGCACTATTGATGGAGATGGGTTTACAGTCAGTCAAAGGTTATTTCAACAGCTGTCAGATTCTTTCTAACACAAAATTACGTTGCTTTGCAGAAGAGAAAAGTGTTGTGAGAACACCCAAGTACAATTTTCAGAGCTATTGATCGGCTTGTACACTGAACGGGTTCCTACAAAGGGCTTTGCATCCACATGCTTTCGTGCAAGGCAGTCCATTCCGTGTACATTTGCACCGTCGAGTTGAGCATGACCCACGGCATTTGCATGTCGTCAGTTCTACACAGTAAGCAGTAATAGGCTGTGCAGTCATGAGTCGCGGCTGAAATGTCTCGTTGCCATCTTTGACGACCTGTTCACACCCACAGTTCTCAGGTGCAGGTAGATGTGGTTCTTTTGAGCGTGTAGCCTGGTGAAGAGCAAGGCCAAGGCCCAGGTGTTTGGGGGTCAGTTTTTTGCCTCCTAAAGCCACATGAATAATGTCTTGGCAGATGCTCAGAACTTTGTTCTTGGTATCTGTCTCATCCGCTTCTTCATTGTCCATCTTGTCAGTGCTGTCACCACCACAGAGAAGCTTTACAAGCATGTACAGGGTTTCAGGTACAATTCGCTCTGCATTTTCTGTGTTCAGTCCACCGATAATGCTATGCCCTGGAGAGTGTTTTACGTCACTGTAAATCTTTATGCCCACTCTGAAGATCCAGCTAAGGATTTCGTTCTCATGATGAGGCAGACTGCACTGGGCCAATTCATTTTCTTCAGAACTTTCACCTTCTTCAGATAAATCATTCATGGTGGTTCTCATGGCAAACTTTGTCACAGTTGAGGACGCAACTATGAGGGGTTTTGTGACATCCAATGGCTGCACGAATGTCACCTTGTCACTACCAAAGTGAACCTCCACTTTCTGCTTGAAATTGTAACTTTTGTAGGCTCCAGCCTCAATTCCAAAATCATTCAATAACAGCATGCTGTAGTGTTCCCAGATGTTTTTCAGGGTAAACACATGTCCCTTCTGCAGCTCTTTCTCAAGCTGGTTCATCACATTTCTGAAACAGATGCTTTCAGGAGACTGGTTTTTCTCTCCACTCTCCTTTTTATACTTTCTGCGAAAAGAAACATAACACTTGAGGTGATATTTACCTTCAGCTGCCATCAAGTCTGAAACACCTGCAAACCTGTGACGCATGGTGGGGTCAAATTGGGCCAAACTAAGCATCCTGGATGATGTGTGATCAAATTCAACATTTGTCAGGACACCAGCTTTTCCAGGAATGTCAGTCTGGCAGAAAGCGCATTTTGACCAATCCATAGCGCTGTGCGCGGATCTTAGTGACTTTGGGACATGGTATTTCTCTGAGGAACCTGATGTTGTGGGTATCTCTTCTGCGTAAGTCACAGATTGTGGCTGAATCCTTGACTTCAGTCTGTCTATTTTTTGTGCGTGAGTAAAGTCACTATAGCAGAATTTGTGCCATAGAGTCTTTTCGACGTGCTCCGGTACAGAATATTTTCTGATTCTTGAGAATGAGTCAACATATTTAGCATCATTATATTTCTCTCTTTCTTTGCAACATTGAGCTACAGTTTTCACACCAACGATTGTAGTCTTTCGAAGTGGCGTTGACTTGCTAGTTTTTGAACTGTCCTGGCAAATAAAGCATTTATTCCAGTCTACATGCTCTTCTTCTTCTCGATCCCTTGAACCCCCTGTGAGAAATCTTGCGGCTTTCATTTTTCAGTTAGTCCTGGGTAACAGAAAAACACACAGTTATGTAGTTTAGGTTCATTTTATAGCAAAGTTGTAAAATTCATTGATTGTGGTTTGTATAATCAGACATTCTAATTCGAGCCTGAACATTTCTTTAAAAATAATATAGTGAAAAACAAGTCATATTATTTTTAGAAAATGGATGGAGCAATGTTTTTTCTATACTCCCATCAGCTCAGGCATGCTCAAAAACATGGAAATCGACCCTAATTTTGTAATTTCATGTCAATTTGCGGCTGAAATATGACGAAAAGTGTATTTAATGGCGACCATTTTGTAAACTGTCATGGCGGCCATACTATCCATATCCAGAGTTGGCAACAAGTTGATTCACGTTTCTGTGTGTCTGGACAGTCAATTTACACCTGTTGCACTATTCTAACACGGAATCAGCAGGGTCGTACACTATTCTGCATTGGGCCTCCTGACTATCGCGCAATGTCATAACCTTTCTCTGCCTTTTGGCATGATTAATTTTGTCCATCGTTTTACGTTTGGACGTCATTATTAACTGTTGTGTGTCTACTTGATCTTGTACATCTAGTATTGCAGGATCTCTGTATGCCATTTCCTGTTCGATGATGATTCATTTTTAAATTTAGCTTCATTCCCATATGCTGGTCTGATTACTACAATTAACGGTGCATGAGAAAAAAATAAAAGGCTCGTAATGAGAGGTAATAATACACGTGGATGCAAGCAATGACTCATCTCAGTTCAAAAACAATTGGCTGAAATTAAATTCCCACAAAAACATGATAACAAAATCGGAAAACAATAGGTTTCCCTCGATTGGTAGAACCCCGTGGTAGAATTTGAGGGTTCACTGGACATAAAGCTCATTGTCATCACTCACTGGCTGACTGACTGACTGATATTAATGTTCGGTACCTTTCAGGTGATGTACAAAGCTGAAATTTTGCAAGTTGATGAACATCGAAGGACAAACACGAGGAATAAACAATCAACCATCAGAAAGCATCTGTAAATTAAAATATAAATAAATGAAAATAAATAAATGAAAACAAATAAGTGAAAAATGCAGGTGAGTGACCCGAGACAATGGGGAAGCAAGGTAATTTTGCATGCCGCTGGACATTCAAGCCGATACACGGGGGGGGGGGGGGATCACAGAACTGTTGGAAAGCATCTGTAAATGAAAATATAAATAAATGAAAATAAATGAATGAAAAATTATAAATGCAGGTGAGTGACCCAAGACAATGTGTAAGCATGATTCGTTATTCCTTAGAATGTGTAAGCATGCCTCACTAATATATATATATATATATATATATATATATATATATATATATATATATATATATATATATATATATATATATATATATATATATATATATATATATATATATATATATATATATATATATGTATATATATATATATATATATATATATATATATATGTATATATATGTATATATATATATATATATATATATATATATATATATATATATATATATATATATATATATATATATATATATATATATATATATATATATAACTCCCATGCTCTTCCAGCCAAAGAAAACTGCATAAAGCAATGAAGAAGGGCTACACAAGGTAACTCTCTATCTGAGTTCCTCCACAGCTGCAATCATTCACAAGTGGTACATACATGACAATTCCAATGCTACACATCCCATCAGCCACCAGACAGGTTTACATCACTTGTTGGCAAGTCATCAGCGACTCCGTGGAGCTATAAACAGAAATGCTGACCACCGAGGCTCCCAAGCATGTACCACGTGCAATGTTACCTGGTCGAGACTTTGCAGTATGAGCAAGCAGGTGCCTCTTCGGCGAGCCGAGAAAGTTCTCCAAGTCTTTCGTTTTGCAGAGGCAGATCCTTTTATCTCAGGTACTTTTCCAATTATTTTCAACCTATTTCAGAATCTTTGTGAACCGTTTTAATTTACAATACTTATCTCCAACACAATAAACTTCATGATATCCTGAACGCCAATGTCTTCTGGCCCTGGGGTTTCTTCATACGCATACTGAACATTGTCGATCCAAAACCATGATCTTTTGTACCCCATTAACCCCACCCAAATCGCTCTTCATTCCAATTTTCCAGTGTTCCTTCCTTAGAGTTTCCTTTAGTATCAATGTTGTCCACCCCATGCATCTTTTATATCCAACTTGCCCACCCCATGCATGCATGTTTTACATCCTATTTTTGTCTATTATCTCCTGATCTGTTCAGTGTATGTACTAGCTCTTCTGTGAGCTTCGACAATATATATACAAAAAAAACAACATAATCTTTTCTACCTCAGTTAACCCTTCCATCTCTCCCCCAGCAAACCCCCAAGCCCACCACCATTTTAATTTCCCCTTTTTCTTTCCTGAGAGTTTGCTTCTGTATCTATCTTGTCCCCCCACATGTGTCCATTCCTCCCCACATCCCTTCTTTGTCCAAGTCTCCCTCTATTTTGTCCCTCAGTGCTGCTGTTGGTGTTCTCTTTGTTCTGCTGCATCCTGATCTGTTCACTTTTCTAGCTCTTCCACGAGCCTTGACTTTGTGTACAAGAAAACTCTTTACAGAGTGTTGGTGCTGCCGAGGCAGTTTATTGGCAAGGGTTGTACTGGGTGATGTGGGGGAAAATTTTATATTAATGTATTCTAAATTGTAACAAATGGAGTTTTAGAAATGTAAGTTTTATGCTATAAGTTGAATTGGCTGTCCTTTCTGGCCAAGAGACTTTTGCCCTAAATGTTGATAAATGTCTTGGTCTGGAGCGGAGTGACCTGAGCTGATAACTGCGAACCTTTGCCTCGAAATGTACGAAGTGGCTTCTCGTCTGAAGGACACGTCTGCAGTCTGGGTTGATAGCCTCCACCACTCTCCCATGAAAGTATAAAATGCTTTGAAATGTAAAATTGTTTCAGTTCAAGTACCTGAGGAAGTATAGAATCTCAGTGGCTTGTGCTCCTTGGAACTGGCCAAGTACCAAGTTGGAATAAAACCCTCTGATGTAATGTGGAGGTGAATTGAATCGGGTTGGTCTAACTGTTAACTAAAGTAAGAATAAATGAAATAGAACCAAATAATATTGCAATCAATGGGGATTCTTAAGTTCATTGTACAAGGGTGAGAAGTGTATGGTGGATAATTAGAAAATAAATTGTTTCACAAGGAAGGACTTGTCTGGACATCGGTTTTATCAGTGTCAATGGGTTTTATGCAGGATTTTATAACCAAATCGGACAAACGTTGAACTCTGCCTGAAGTAAAATAGGATTCCACAATCGGCCAGGTAGAATCCTTCAACGATCACAACTAGGTGGGTTAAAAATATCCACATCAGTGGTTTGCCATTGCTTTCCCATCATTGCTTGTCTTAGCTCTATCCTTTTAAATGCTGAGAGTCAAGCCAAGAAGACAGACCTCCCAGACTCAGAGCGGACGCTCTAACCATTACACCACCATGTCTGCTCAGTTGAACAAATCGACCCGAAATTCCGTCAAGACGAGTTTATTGTGACGTATTCAATTTTGTATTATATAACACTTGTGCAAATCATGTGATGGTTGTACACCGGTCTCACACCCATTGTTTGCTGTTGTATTTTGTTCCAGTGCTTTCTTTGAGCAGTCCATTTGTAATACAGTCAAACCCGTTTTGAGTTTCATAGATTCTGTGACAATTTGGAATGTTTCACCAAATTCCAGTTTCACCTAGGCTATCCTGTCATCCCTCATATTATCCTCCTCAACATACAGTAGTTTAAAGTAGTTATAGGCATCCACAACCATTCTTGACCATGTTGTGGAACATTGGCCGAGGCCCTCACCTTTTCACCTTTATTAGCAGTCCCCCACATAGTGGAAGATGGGGTTTTGCAAGTGTGTGTGTGTGTATGTGTGTGTGTGTGTGTGTGTGTGTGTGTGTGTGTGTGTGTGTGTGTGTGTGTGTGTGTGTGTGTGTGTGTGTGTCGTCCCTCTGATGGACGTTAACTCGGAAGACCTGTCTTGCCAGAATTGGTCCTTCGTGGACGTTAAAGATCTCACTGCGTTTGGTTGTTTGTTTTCACAAAGAATGGGTGAGTTATCACCAGTAACCTGAACTAATTCCTTCCCAAAATCACCTTCAGTCGAACGTCAGGCCTGACCAACGAGTTCGTGAAAGTCTATGGCCAGAAACGTTTCCCCTAATGTGTGAATAATTGGTGCCGATCAAATAGTAATCGTACAGTATTGCTCGCAATGGATGATATGATTTACCCAAATATGGTGTTTCCACTTGGATTTCCTTTCGAACGAGTGAACACTGCGGTGTCACCGAAACGTCACGGTGAAGACATCCATGGGACGTTGCGTACAGCACTCGAGTTATGTTCCAGCAAGGAGGAGCACGGATGTGTACGTAGGTTCAACAAACTCCACCACCTGCATGTAATCACCTGATGGAGTGTTTCATCTGTCCGAGGAGAACGTCGATCGTGTGCCACATCCCTGCGACACCAGCAGGAAGATTTAGCATGAAGCATCCGCACATGATCAGATGCCTCGTTTGGAGGAAGGATGGAGGTGCAGAGAACAGAACAGAGGGATAAGTGCTCCACTGTTTGGGAAATATACCGTGGGATGTTTAACATCCACCAGCACCCAAGTACTTGCAGAAGGAACCTCCGGCTTAACATCCATTCAATGGATGGCGCACACATTAATGCGTTGCCCCTGCCTGCTAAACACCATGACGAAGGTTTATAGTTGGATCGAGATTGAAGTCCAGGCGAGGTAACATAAAAACGAATGTGCATACCTCTCGGCTCGACTGCGAGCCCCCAAATTAAATAAAACACGTTTTGAAAACAATGGGGCTGTTGCTTTTCATCCACGATCTCTTAATTTAAAGGTCTGATCTCCAAATGCAAGCACAACCAACAAGAGGAAAGCATGCCTCACGGTGATCCCCAAACCCAATAATGAATTACTGGGACATTACCTCTCAATTTTGGACATGTTGGTGAATTGGCAATAGTGCAGTTATGTCATGCTCACCTCCACTCATCATATTTTCTCTCACCTGTGGAACCAACTTCCCCAGTCTGTTCAGTCCCAATCTTCTCTCCAGTGCTTCAGGACACCAATACCTCAGGTCATCCCTCATCCATACTCATGATCTCTACCCAAAATGACCCCTTCCCAAGCACTTCCTTTTTCCAGGTTATTATGATCCCCCCCCCTTTTCCCTCACTTTTCATTTGTTAGTTGTCCGTTGATTTGTTCCTTTTCTGTTTCATCCCCACTTTCCCTTCCTCTTCTTGCCGTCTCATTCAGCTTGTGTGCAATTTGGTCACCCCAATATGTCCTCCCCCCCACCCTTCCGCTTGATCTCACTACTCTCTCTTCCACTCTGCTGTTGGTGATTCTCCTTTCCATTCTGCTCCAGCTCTTCCACGAGCCTCGACCATGCATACCAAAAAAATAAAACAAAATCAAGGATACGCAGTGAACAAGTCATGACAAATTCCTGTTATCGCCAACTTGTGACTCAAATGTGAAAAGCAACAACGAAATAAAACAAGCTCATATCAGCTAAGATTCTCGTCCTCTTAATGATGACGTCATAAAAACGAATATAACGTCATTGTGATGTATAAGGTTTGCGATAACTTATCCGTGCTAATGCCCGGCTTGATTCCCGCAAACAAAATTCAAACAGCTTGCCTGGTTTCGGAGATAATGGTATAGGCGATTTCCATTAGCGGCGATATTATGACGTCAACTTTTTTTCTCGTAAGAATTTCCAAAATCAGAGATGGTTACTGACTGCGCGTGGGCTTTCTGCATATACATGGCAAGTTTCACGAAGATCCGATGAAAACTCTTGGTTGTGAAACAAAAAATGTCAAAAAATTGGAATGACGTCATAAAAAATTGATATGACGTAATAGTGATGTGTCACATGTGCGGTAATTCATCTCTGCTAATGCCCTGTTCGATTCCCGCACACAGAATTCAAAAAGCTTGCCTAATTTCGGAGATAATTTTTTCGGCGATTTCCATTTGCGGAGATATTTTGACGTCATAATTTTTTTTCTACGAGGAATTTTCAAAATCGGAGATGGTTACTGTCTGCGCAGGGTGTTTTTACATATATATATATATATATATATATATATATATATATATATATATATATATATATATATATATATATATATATATATATGCCAAGTTTCAGGAAGTTTCGATGAAAAGTGGAGGCTGTGAAACAAAAAAGTCCACAAGAACAACAACGTGAGTAAGACTTAGAGATCCTCCACGAGGATCTAACAACACATGCGAATGCTGGTATCGGTGTGCATCGGCAGACAAGACAATTAATCTGTACTCACGGAAAATGTTCCTGTGCACCACAACAAAAACTTACATACAATGATACTAATACGTACCCGAGCAATGTAATGGTCACCCAACATGTGCCTCGACATGTGTGCACCGACGTACTGTGCACCGCGCGCACAAATTGCCATGCACCTGCACCGAGTCATGTGACACTGCTACACTGACCAAATTGCAATGCCGCACGATTCGGTGACCCATCCCATCTGTGAAAAACCATTTTTATCGACGTCTAAATATGACGCCACATCATCTTTATCAAAAAATTAACGTCTAGACGTGCTATTGGCATGCTGGGGACAGGAAGTCCACAAAACCTTATGACTAGGCATTTTGGTGTTCATGGGAACACCATACAGTCACTCTGGAGAAGGCGTCGACAAACTGGCGACATCGGAGTCCGTCCACGTTATGGGCGACCACATGCGACGTCACATCGGCAGGATAACCATATCCGGTTAGTGCATCTTAGGATTCGGTTCCAGACAGCAAGTTTAACAGCTGGCAGCATCCTTGGCTTGTGACTAATCAGTGCCGGAACTCTCAGGAATGGGTTACGCGAGTATAACATCCGACCATGACAACCAGTAGTACCAGCAGTACGATGACTTTGTCGCCAAGTCATCGTCATGTGCGTCTAACTTGGTGTAGACACCGTCTGAGGTTCAGGAGACAAGATTGAGCTGCTATGCTCTTGATAGATGAATCGAAGTTCCATATTGATGGTAGTGATGGCTGTTGTCGCGTTTATCAATGGGAAGGAGTACATTATGCTGACACGTGTTGTGCAACGTTCGTCGTTCAGCAGGGGAAGCGTGATGGTATGCGCAGGCATCACCGCACAGCACAGAACCGTGCTGGGGGTCATTGATGGCAATTTGACGGGTATTCGGTCTCGTGATGAAGTTCTCCGTCCTCCCTTTCCTGCAGGTTCAAGTTCTTCACATCACACTTCAACAGGGTAACGCACGCCCTCACGTCAAACGAGTGGTCACCGACTTCATCACACAACTAAACATCCCAACATTACCCTGGCCAGCCATTTCTCCTCTCCTGATCTTTCTCCCAAATAGTCCGGGAGCCAACCGATCAAAATAAAAAAATAATTGCCCGGTCTGCTATAAAATTTTTGTGTTGATTTTCATAAAGAGACACCCTTTGAGTATATGAAAACCAATGTTGGCAATGGTGAAACTCTTGCGCAACAACACAGTCAACACTTTTGCGAGCCCCCTCTGATAACAAAATGTTGGCAAAAGCGAAGATGTAGGATGGGGGTAGGGGTAATTCATATTGTCCTAAAATCATAACCACTAAACCTATATACACAAATGACCCCTCATATTAAAGAGGAGTTCATTTCCTATATCACAATTGGTGTAGATTTAACCTACCTTCAATTGACAAGGTTATATGTCAAACAACAAAAGATTTATGTAACTCAGAAATGCTTGACTATCAATGGGGTCAGGAACAAGAACATACTTTTACATGCCATGGTTTTAAGGAAGATAAAATTAGAAATGGATTAACACAATATTGTGACATGAAACATCCTCTTCAGAGGAAGAGTCACTCTCTGAAACAACTCCACCACATGAACCTCTCTGACCAAGGCATATGCATGTCACTCAGCAAGGCACAGCAGCCTTTTTGCATGAACATCGTTTCAGACATTTGGATAATTTGCACATGCAAGACACCGTTTTGTCTATGTTTGGCTTGGCTGGCTTAGACATGAGAATTGGGACCAGTTTTCCATTGATAAGGGTTCTGCCAAATGTTGTGGCTGGGGGAAGTGCTCGGTCACTGAGATGTGCACGTCTATACAGAAGCAATTGATACAATGCTCTTAAAACAAGGAAGTAAAAACGCATCTTCTGTTGCTGGCAGTGACCCTAAGGTCTAATTTTGAAGAGACAAACATATGCTGCCTGAGGGTATCCAAACAGCTGAACCCTTTTGGCCATGCAGAGCAGTCCAGTATACTCTGGCCTCATCAATGACACATTCTGTTGCTGCCATTTCACTATCTCTTCCAAAATCAACAAGGTGGGGAAGGTTTCCTATCAGTCCCAGAGAAACCTGTGCCGCTCTTCTTTTCACAGGAACACAGGCATCATCCCAACTGACTGGAAGAGGGGCCTTGTTGTCCCTCTCTGGAAAGGGAAGGGTGATCGCCAAGACTGCAAAAACTACCGAGGGGTGACGCTGCTCTCAGTGCCGGGCAAGGTCTTTGCTCGGATAATTCTTGATAGGGTTTGCCACCATCTGCTTGAGCACCAGCGTCCAGAGCAGTCAGGCTTTACACCAAAGAGGTCAACGATTGACCGTATCCTTGCACTTCGTGTCCTCACCGAACACAGACGAGAGTTTCGGCAGGGGCTGCTTGCAGCCTATGTTGATCTCTGTAAAGCGTTCGATTCAGTGAATCGGGATGTCCTCTGGAGGATTCTTGGTCTTCGTGGGGTGCCACCGAAACTGATCGATCTGATGTCTGAACTCTACTCTGGTACTGAGAGTGCTGTGAAGTGTGGTGGTACCATCTCTGACTTATTTCCAGTTGTTACTGGAGTTCGTCAGGGATGTGTACTTGCCCCCACACTTTTCAGCACTTGTATGGACTGGATTCTAGGGAGGATGTCGGAGAGACCAAGCTGCAGTGCATCGTTTGGCAATGTCAAGATCTCAGACCTTGATTTTGCAGATGATGCAGTCATCTTTGCGGAGACTTTAGACATCCTCTTGGGGGCCCTCGAGGTGCTGAATGAGGAGTCGGAGCCATTGGGATTACGGATTTCTTGGGTCAAAACTAAGATCCAGGCTTTCGGTGACATCTTGGATGCTGCTGTCCTGTCTGTGTCTGTTTGTGGTGAGGATGTTGAGGTCGTGGAGAGATTCACTTACCTTGGTAGTGATATTCATGTCTCCGCAGGTTGTGAGCCGGAGGTCAATAGACGTCTGGGTCGGGCCTGGGGAGTCATGGATTCACTGGATCATGGGGTGTAGCGCTGCCGGTACCTGTGCGGGAAGACGAAAGTCTGAGTCTTCAGGTCCTTGGTACTTCCAGTCTTGCTCTATGGGTGCGAGACTTGGACTTTGACCAAGGATCTGAGACGGAGACTTAATTCCTTTGGTACCAGGTCTCTTCGGAGAATCCTTGGCTATCGCTGGTCGGATTTTGTGTCCAACGAGCGGTTGCTGAGAGAGACTCGGATGAGATTTGTTACCTGCATAGTCCGTGAGCGTCAGCTGCGGCTGTATGGACATGTGGCTCGTTTTCCTGACGCTGATCCTGCTCACCAGATTCTCTCAGCGAGGGAGTCTCATGAGTGGGAGGCCAGTGGGCCGACCACGTGCCTCATGGTTGCAGAAGGTTGACCATCATCTCAAGGAGATGGGGATGGGCCTGGCATCTGCCTGGGGGATGGCCAGACGGAGGCCCCTGGAGTACCGGCGGAAAGTGGATGCAGCGACGCGCTGTTCTGGCACATGCTCCCATACCTGACCTGACCTCTTCTTTTCCCCTTCTGAATGGGTAGCTCACTGTGTCACATCCACACAACACATATGTGCACAGAAGTGTAGCTGCGACATCAAGAGGATTTTCTGGTACTTCTTGCTCAACACTTCTACCAGCTCATGAATAGGTAGGTATTGATTCTGCCGTTGTATCCAGAGTTCTTGCAATGTGTTCAAGCAGCAGAAGTGATATATACACAGCATAATTATGTCTGTATCTGTTGCATGCACAACAGCTCGATGGTGATCAAGATATTCCACACAATACGCAAGATGAGCAATAATCCTTGTGTCTGCCTCTTCATGTTCTTTTTCACAAGGTAAGTCCAGAACTGAACTTGATGCTGATGTGATGGAAAGAGTGTGACCTTTGTTTTCCATCATACTACCAAGAATGATGGTCACTCCATCCGGAATAGCTTCAGGACTCTCACAAAGGGAAGTGCCAATGAAGTTCTGAAGATTTCCTTTATTTCTTGGATTCTTCATGAATAAATTCCAGTCTGGAATTTCTAGACTCTTGGATGGTGAGAATTGTCTTGCCTGGTCTGTCTGGTTTCTCCTCTGCTGCTCATCACCCTTCAAAGTATGGCTATCATCAAAATCATACTGATCACCAATGATGTTGACACAGTTGCACATTTCAGGTTTCAACTGCAGGATACACCTGCTTGCGAAGATACAGCTGGGGAAGTTCACCAAATGTTTTCGCACCCATTTTTTGGTATTTATTTACAAATGCCATTGTGTCTACCAGATAAACTGTGTATAGGTCACTCTGTGGTAATGATGGCAGCTGTAAAACAACATCCTGCTCAGCTTCAGCAATTAGCACTGCCACGAAATCAGACTCGTTGCCTTTGCGCATTACAACCCCCTGTGCTAAGCGTGGATCAACCTCAAACAGGGATGATGGATAGTCTGTCCACTCATGGGAAAATGCAATCTGTCTTGTGACTGGGTCGGCATCTCGATAGAAACACAGCACACGTGTAGTTGCAGTCTCATCTTGATAGATCCTGATTAAACTCAGTTTCCTTGATGGGTTTGATTTCTTCTGTGAGGAGAAAGTTACCAGCTTCAGTGGTTCAATCTTAATAGAGACCACCTCTTCTGTTTTCATAATGGCTTCCATGCCCTTAGCTTGAGCATGGACCAAGTCTTTTGAAGCAGCCTTCTCACTAGTTGCTCTATTGAGCAGAACCACTTGGTTGTTACACTGGAATGGGTTTATCATCTGCTGGCATATCACTTTCTTGATCTCCTCAACATGCATATGTTCTTCTGTTGCCTGCTTCTGTGTTTCTCCATGATGAGTAGATTCCTGTTGGCCTAGATTAGCCATAGACTTTATGTTCTCTGATACAGCTGTGAGAAATGGTGCTGTTTTCACATATTTATCTCGAGCAGCTGGTGTCTGAGATATGCCTTTGAACAGAGATGTCTTCCCTTCATTGTTGTATGTCTGCTCCAGGGCCATGTCACTCCAAACACCATTGAATTTTCCTTTGGAAGAGTGAACTGTGAAGTACCCAACCTGGATCCAGCAAACCTTAACCGAACTGTGTTCAATAGAGTAAGAGGATTTTGGGGGTAGGGGTAACTTTGGTTGACAAAAATGTTAATTTTCTCTTTAAAAATTGATAGAACTCAATCAAATTTGCTGTTTTAATTAGCCATGGATACCATGTTCATATCACATTAAGAGAAATTAGTATTCTAATGCAGCATCTGCCTATGATAAGAAAAGTTCTAAAGGCCATCTTCAAAAAACGTTATTTTTAAGGCATTTTTCACAAAATTATGTACTTTTACGAGGTTTACTTTCACAAAGGCAATTTTTTTTTGTCATTTTACAATGCACTGATTGAATTCTTACATTTAGTTCACATTTATTTTTCATGAATGTGATTTTTTAATTTTTTTAGAAATTTTATTGACAATTGCTGTTTTATCAAATTTTTCAAATCTTCCTCAAACAAAAACGGCCGCCAAAATTTTTCGCAAGAGCTTATGAATTGCCAACATTGGTTTTCATGAACTGCAAACATATATCTAAACATCCTGGGGGTGTAAAATTTTATAGCAGAGGCTGTAAGGTCCAACCCAAAAACAGCCTCGTACACAGGTTGGCTCCCGGACTAAAAGAACATTGTGTGGGGGTGAAATAGAACAACGATCGTGCCGTCTTCAAAACCAGCCGGCGACGTTGGCCCAATTGCGGCAGGCCTTGGTGCAGATCTGGAACGACATCTATTCATCCTTCATCAATCATCTTGTGTTCTCAATAAGATGCCATTGCCAATTGTGTGTGTCAACGAAAATGGTGGTCACACCACATACTGAGGTGTTAACTGGCATTTGATCGCACCCCTCTTCGAGCCTCTGGAGACATGTTTTGTACACATGTGACATTCTTATATCGATTTCATGATTATAAAACGCTTCAATTGTTTTATTATGAGAAAGGGAAACAAACACATCATGTTGATAAAATAATAATTCCAGCAATCTGTGTGTGTGTGTGTCTGTGACCGCTGTTTCTCGACAACCACCAGTCCGATATAATTGAAACTTGCCAGGTATATTGCTGGGGACCTGAGGATGTGCCTTTTCAAGGTTTGATATTAATCGGACAAGCGGTTCCCAAGTTATGGCCATTTATTTACCAAACCAATGACAGGACACGGTGCTATGACGTCACAATTGACGTGATAATTCTTCTTCTTCTTCGTTTGATATGACGTCACAATTGACGCTGGGGACCTGGACACGTTGCTGCGTAGGCGTGGCCGATGGGGAAAGGGCGCCTTAGTTACCAATGACAGGATACGTTGCTGCGTAGGCATGGCCATTGGGGAAGAGTGGTTACAACGTACGGACTTCCGGATAGTGACGACTTACTGTATTCTTTCTTTCTCGATTTCTGTACTTTCTTTCTCGATAAATTGTAGAGAAATAAACACGCACGTACGGTCACGTACTTGTGTTGATAAAAACAACAACAACAACAACAACAACAACAACAACGTGATGCGTTTGTTTCCTTTGTCAGTTCACATGGTGTAAAATGTCAATGATGCACAGGAATGTTTTCCACCTGTATCATCCTCACTATAATTCAAGGACCGACCGGTGTTTGTGAGTTTGTTTGTTTGTCGCGCTACTCCTCCTACAGTTCTGGGCTGATTACATCCAGACTTGCTACATAGGATCAGCATGACCCCAATGAATGTGTCGGGGTGTGCTTCTCGAGTTATCGTCCATATCATGGAGCAAGCATATTATGTACGTGTCATCTACTCCAAGAGGAAGCTGAAAGGATTTTATCGAGGAAGCTGACATTTCCAGGGATTAATGAGGACACCCTGAAGTTGTGCGTGTGCAAGTTTTGTTTGAATCAATCAAGTTTTGAAAAAAAAAAAAAATTTCACCCATCTTGGAAATTTCTTCCTTTAGGGGGTGGGTGGTTGCAATTCGAATTGTCTGAGCGATATAACTACAATGCCCATAAGCAGTATGCATGTTTCGATTTATATACTGTACGTCATCTGGTTAAATTTATTTCCAGGAGCGATCGAGGCAGCGGTCTGTTGCCTATACACCACCCATATAAAAGGATGTGTCAGATGAATGTTTTGCATGCTTGGTACAGGATCGTCTGTCGGGTGGGTCCTCTGCTATGGTATTAATAACCGTAAAGATAATAACATGACACCCCTGGTGGCTCCCATACGGAACGGGTGCTTCTTGTCTATATATTATAATGGAGGGAAAGTATATAAGCATCACCTCCTCCCCCAAGAGGATTTTTTTTCGGTTTGGGATCAGAACATTTAGGTTTGGACCATCTCTCGTGGCAAGTATAGATGTGATTGTGTTTGTGCAGTGTGCTCTGTACATCCCCTTTCTCAACACTAAGGAAAAACTTATCAACTTGTAATTCATGCCCTTCAAAGTCATACCATAACCAAGTTGACTAAATAAGCCATGTGTGCAATGGTAAAAGCTCGCCAACATGATGATTGGATGGAAAATGCAGCCGGCATTCCAAAAAAATCCGTTTTCTGCAGGCATGGATTGCAGGGAGTTCCATGTAGCAGGAATAAGCAACTTTGACCATGCTTCAAGCCTGGTGTTGGCTTAATGGTTCGGGTGGTGGGCTTGGGAACTTAATGGTTCGGTTGTGTTCCTTAATGGAACTTAATGGTGAGCACTACCAGTGTTCCAATACAGCTCTGGAATAATACACTAGCCCCAATCAGAAATGAATAAATCGGACGCCCAAACAAGAAAACTCCTTACCATCCACAAAAATATTCTACAAAAATCAGGGCATCCCGAGGATGTACCTGCCGAGACGAGAGGGAGGGAGCAGCCAGATGGAACTCAACTAGGTGCACAAAGCGATGAGTGTAAGACTTGCTGAGTACGTGGAATGCTCGACAGACTATTGGATTAAATTTGTAAACAAACATGAAAATCTATCCCTAATTTACCTTGCAAAGGAATTTCCAAAAACAGGTGTGAATGGAAGGCACTGCAAAGGAAAACGAAACAGCAACAGATACAACCCTAACAATTGCAAAAAATACAAAAAAAATGAAGGAAACATATTTCTCAAAAAGAAAAAAGAAATATCAACAAATTTACACCAACAACTGGGAGAAAAATAAAAAAGCAGGAAAATACAAAAAATAATTGGACTGAGTTGGGATCGACTAAGAATGCTCATTGGAATGGCTAAGAAGAGGTCAGCTCAACTGGGATGGGGAACGAATAATAATAAATACCCAAGATCAAGGACCCTACACCAATGGATTTTAAAAGATTGCAGGACTGAGCCAGACGGACAAGTGTACAGTAGGTTCTGCAAGACAGAAACAGAAATTACTAGTCACCTGTTTTGGGGATGTAAAACACTATTATCAGAACAACTTTACACACAAGGGCACAACAAAGTATGGAAAGTGATTCACTGTCATATCTGTAAAAATTTGAACATCCCAGCTCCAGGAAACTCATGGAAACATGAACCAAGGGCAATCATTGAAAATAAGGACGTCATGCTCACGTACGACCTGATGATCCCATCAAGCGTGAACATAAAAAAACAAAGCCTTGCGACCGGACATTGTTCTCGGGAACAAAAAGGAAAAGACAGCATTGCTGATTGAGATATCAGTAACCAGCGATTTTGGCTTAAATAATGCAGAAATCAAGAAAATACCAGGACCTCAAAAATGAGACAAAGAGATCTTGGAAGCTGAAGAGTCAAAATTGCACCACCAGTGATAATACCAGTGAACCAGGAATAATAAAGAAGAACCGAGCTGAAATTTATTAAACCATCCCCAGGAATATCACCACAAACAAACTCCAATTGGAGGCCGACCGGGGTTTGGTGACTATCCTGAAAAGAGTCCTCAGAACAAAACTCTAAAAATCACAAAGTTGAAGAGCTTGGTCCATGAACTGTGATCCCATACCGAAACGAAGGTGGATACTTTGAGTCCTAGGAGGACTTTGTTCCATCTCCTCAAATCCACAAATGGAGATAACAACCAATGACACGCACGCACGCACGCACGCACGCACACATACTTTTCCGCAATCAAGGAAGGACAGGATAACAAGGCAAATCAATTTGTGCAGAGGAAAGAATGCATGATATGTAATTGGCATACTCTTCGGATTATTCTGAAACATCATGTGGAGCTTTTCCACCGGCTCTGGAGTGAAACCGGTCGAAGGGATCGAGGAAAGGTTCCATATATTGTTTTGAAAATCCTTGGATGCAATTTTCTCAATGATACCAATGGCAAAGAACATTAGGCAGAACTTTCCTTCTCCAGAGGATGCATAATAAGGGAGACTTCATTCCTAAACTATGACAAGAGCAGGTCGGTTTTGTCCATTGTATAATTGAATGCAATAGAGAAACGCTCCCAGAATGAGATGTTTTCCTGAAAAGATGTGCTGCTGTTAGTTTCACAGATACATAATGTTTCAGAAGTAGTCGAGATGTTGAAAATAGTGTCGCTCGTCCCTGCGACAAGCGTCATCAACGATAGTTTGAGGCTAACCGGCGTCTGTCCGCTCGCCTACAGCCCAAACCGCTCAGCCAATCAAACTTTTGCAAATTGTGGGCACTGTCCCTGTGATGGCCCACACCAAACTTTCGGCAGGATCCGAATCCGGATCTGGGTATGAGATTTTAAAAAGTGATTCTTCACCATTGAGAGGTAGGAGCAAAAATTAATTAATATAGAGCACGATATTTCAAAACATTTGGACGGATTCAGATGAAACTTGGTGGACAGGTTCAGTGTGTGACAAGGAAGAATTGATTCAATTTTGGTGAATCTCCGAATCTGCCTATAAATCCAGAATTTTTGAAGTGATTGATTCTTCACAATTGAGTGATCGGGCTGAAATTGATATATGGCATGATATCTCAAAAAGTTATGGACAAATTTGGACGAAACTTGGTGGAAAGGTTGGGTGTATGACAAGAACGAATCGATTTGATTTTGCTGAAGATATGAATGCAAATTCTGAGATGAGAATTAAAAAAAAAATTTTTATAAGGCGATTCTTCACCAATGAGAAATGGGGTTATGAACGAAATTGCACGATATCTCAAAATGTTACGTACGGATGGATTCGGAGAAATTTTGTGGACAGGTTGAATATGTGACAAGGACAAAATGATCAGATTTTGGGGAAAATCTGGATCTTGATACTAGGTTGGACAGGGTGGGGGTGTGAAAAAGATGAATCGTTTCGGTTTTGGTGAAGATCCGAATCCGGATCCTGATACGAAAATTTCCTTCATTGAGATGGTGCCAACATTGAGAGATGGTGCAAAAAGTGATTCTTCAACATTGAGAGACGGCTGCCAAAAACGATAAATAGCATGATATTTCAAAAAGTTGTGGACAAGTTATGACAAAACCAGGTGGATGCGTTGGTTATGTGACAAGAACAACACAATTCGATTTTGGCTCATGTTTGGATCCAGATCCGACTGATCAGTGGATGCAAAACATAAACTGTTCAGCTCGGCGGAGATACGGTATGCACTCTACCGAGTACCGTTCCAGTTACGCATTTGGGTCCGTTTGTCTATTTGTTTGTTTGTCCGCGCAGAACTTTTGTGTTTTTCTCCGCAACTGCTTGTTGGATTGAGATGAAATTTTGCGACGACTCAAGTAGAATGTTTCAATGATAATTATGACGTCATAGGTCACGTGGTGTGACAGCCATGTTGGAAAAATGGAAAAACTTCGGACCTCCATGTCTGAAACCGCACCAAGGAAAAAAAAACTTGAAAGGGAATGAGGGTGAATTCTTTATGATGTCATAGGTGCCTTCGTTTTGACGTCATAATTGCATATGTAGAACGCTGCATCTGATCAGTATGAAAATTTTTGAGGGTCATGTAGGGATAAAATGGTCCAAAGAAAAATAATATTTGAGATGTCATCGGACACGTGACCGAATTTAATTTTTTTTTAGAATTTTTTTTAAGTGATTAAGTGATTTTAAGTCATCGAAAAATGTTTTTAAGTGATTCTTCACCATTGAGAGATGGAGCCTAAAATAATATATAATTCAATATCTCAAATAGTTGTGGACGGATTCGGACGAAACTTGGTGTAAATGTTGGGCATGTGACAAGAAAGAATTGATTCAATTCTGGTGAGATCTGAATCCGGATCCGGATCTGATAATTTTTAAGTGATTCTTTATCATTGAGAGATAGGGCCAAAAACGAAATATGGAATGATATTTCAAAAATGTATTGGGCCCCATTTGTTCTCATGGATCAGACATTTCGTAGCGGAGGTATGCGCTCTCCCGAGTGCCCTTCGAGTTCTAAATGCATTGTGCCGATTATTTTTCTCTTTGGTATTAAATTTCATTACTTTGTTAGTATTGTCTGCACACTTTATATTATATCACGCTGCTCTGAAAATACATTTGAAGTTTTTTTTTCTTTTCTATCATGTTTCAACAATTAACACTTTCCAAGATGAATCAACTTTCCATTACTGCAGTAAGTACATTGAGTTATCTTTGTGTTCAGAACTTAAATTTCAAATTACTTTGAAAACTCTCACCAGTTTGCCAGACATTTATTTACGTTGTTGTTTCGCATGCAGCTTATGGCTGCTGGTTGCATCATTTTTTGGAAGCATGGCTTTGCGGCTGATGAAGTGCCCCTGTTAACAGTAAGCTGGTACTCATTTTGCCAACCTCAGAAGGATGATAGGCTGAGTCAACCCACCTGGTGATATTTCAACGGAACGACAGAGGCTCAAACTCAAAACCCTAAGATCTCAAGCTCGCCACCTGAACAATTAAACCAACACCAGACTTCATTTATGTACTGAATGTCATCTTAAACTTAATTATGGATAATTATGATGGATTTAATTTGTTCGTGTGCAATAAAATAATTATTTGATCGACCCTCTTTTACACTATCCCTCTCGTTGTACTTCACATTAACTTCTTTCTCTATTGCACTACACCAGTAACATGAGGTCAAATAAGTTGATCACCTCCACTCCTTTGTCCCATCCATCTCCTGCATTGTGGGTTCTACTTCTGTGGTCATCAACATCACACTCATCGTTCCAGTCGGTCAATCTCTATGCCATTTGGTCTCATCCTCAATTTCATACCAATAATTATTTCCATACCCTCACTATCTTTGTCCATCAGTTTGTCCCAAGGGTCGGTCGCTTGTGCTTTTTAGTGATTTAATCCCAAGGATACTGGATGACATAAGCTAGACCCATTCTTCTACTTTCACCTTATCGTTACCTTTGTCTCTCTTTCTGCATGGCTGTGTGCATCCTCCTTATTAATCAGAAAACAAAATGAAGGTCTTATTATCTTCCACCCCACCCTCCCACAATTCTCTTGCAAAATAAAACACCAAGCTAAAGGCAAGACAGCTGTCCCGGAAAAGCCCGCTCGGTGCCAGAAGCTCAAAGGCGGTTCTCAAATGCCGTGCCTTTTCACCGAACCAGGAGCCAAGTGTCCGCTGTATTGGATGAAGCTCACATCTGTGCCGAGACCTTCGACAGAAACCTCGACTTCCCGGCTTGAATGAAAAGTCACAAACAGTCGATTATCTATCATTCCTCAACATCCCTTTGTTGGAAAACCTTTGGTTGCAGTTTGTGTTCTTATTTATGCTTGAACTTTTGGCCCCTTACTCTTATTTATGTAATTTGTCCCATCACACAGTTGACCTGATGTTCAAATTAACAATCGCAAACTTCAAATTATTATTAAACAGTCCGTTGTGATTTTGATGCAAGTCCTCGCAACTTTTGCCGATCTTAAAAGCACGATGTCAGGATATGGAAGGAAAACATGTTTTCAATGTGGAGTTGATTGACTGGGAACATGTCTCAAAAAATGCATGAAGCAGAAATGTAAAACAGTTGAGAATGCTTTTCAAAAGAAACAAATGCATCTTCCCTTTGGCTCATTGCTCCTCTCAAAAGTACTGCCTTCGCTTCTTCCTCCCGTTCTTTCTTTCACATTATTCTGGTCGTGTCATATCACACCAATCAGGGGGCACCATAAAGCAATAGACCATTGCGTCAGCCGAGGTTCAACACATAAACTTCCCTCGCACAGCTCACACTCCACGTTGAACGATTCAATAAAATAGATTGTTACCAAATAATGACTCAATCAACTCGAGATCCTTTCCAGGAGGTTGTGAGAAGCTTCAGTTAAGGGGTGATGGTGTCTCTACTTTAGATTCCATGAACAATTTTGTGAATTTCCAAGAAGGTATTTCTATCGTGCTGAACATCCAAAGTTGTAGTTCTCCTAAATAGGTGCACACTTCATCTCCTCAATTTATTTGCTACTTCTCTATTTTTAAAAGGAAAACAATACTGAGTGCTCATTTAAAGACAAAAAAAGAGCAAAGGAAACCATCAGCAGAGGCTAAACACCCCTGCCCCCATCCTTCCTTGAAAAAAAACAAAAAACCTTTAATGGGGGTAATAGAGGTGGTTATAGGTCAGGAAATGTCTTAATGAGGCACAAATTTTTCCAAAACTTTGCAGTCAGGAAGCAGAACACGTTTAATGTCCTCTGGGTCGAAAAGCAGATGAGGTCACTTAAAGGCTGCAAAACATGGTCGCATTGCCAAACCTCCGGTTATAATCACTGAAGTCAAGCAACATTAAAGGGCAAGACCCAGAAAGAGCCAGTTTATCCTAAGAAGTGCGCGGGCAGATTGACGCTTGTATGCGTCATGTGAGCAATGGAGCATGTTGTGGGAGTTACGGCTTTTGGGGTTAATTGGTGCCAAAGGCATCCGAGGAACCGCCAACCTCTCGCAATTCAATCTGCCCAGAAGCGGCACTTGGGCCTCGACTGGGCAGCATAAGCCTTTGAAATACTATATGCGTCCGGAAGGTGCTGTCAAAAAATATCTGGGCCTTTTGACACCGGTTTCCTCAACAGTTGTTTCAAAGGTCCCAAATTTTGGGATGTTCGAGCACACATCGGGTAAAGCGCTAGCCATTGGCGGACCATGCAGTTTTTGCTTGCTTGTTACCAGTTAGACAATTTTAAAGAGTTGTAACGAAAGTAATCGTTTTCACAGAAATTGAGTAGACATGATGAAAGACTATGCTTACACAGAGGAAGTGTTTTTGAAGACTTATGGAAGAATATATTCCACATATAAATAACAGCCTTGTTAACCAAGACTTTGTTTGCATCCGCTTTGAGCGGTTGACTTTGCGGTCCCATAATTCTTTAAGCCGTTATACAACTCCCCCATTTTCCACCACCCCCATCCCTCCCCCATGCCCCTAAACCAAGCGCAGATAACAGTTTAATACGGTTTTCTGGATTCACAATTGACAAACCAAATGCTATTTTAATTGCCTTTACCCTCCATCCGGTATCGAGTCTTTGAGAAGTCACACGAGATGTTCCTTGAGATTATTAAAACAGATCTGGTTCAACACAGATACAAACCTGTGAGTCAAAATTGTATCGTTAGGAAGAGCATACTTCATCAAAATAGCAATAACGCAGATGGTGCAACCTCATATACCCTCTCCAAACTCCAGTCCAACAGTTTCCTATTTTAATGTCGCTCTTGTATAGTTTCCTCCTGTAATTATCATAATCGAAGGATCTATGATCAGACCTGACTTTTAGAAACTACTTCTTAAAAAAGCAACATGGTACTTTGAACTCTGTTGCACACTATCCAAAGGCATGCTCATTGCTGCCGATAAGGATCAGCCAATATGACGAGTACACGAGGTGGTTTTGCTTTTGCCTTCCGAGTAATCAGGGCAGGAATCTGTAATTCGGTCAGGGTGCCGACATGAACTCGCCTACTCTTCGCAAAAGACTCCGTGGGATCTTTAACGTCCACCAACTAATGCTGGCAGACGAGACAACCAGCTTGATGTGTCATTCAAGGTACGGTACACTTTGCGATGCAATGCTCTCCCCGCAAAGCAACAATCTGACAGTTTATAGTCGGGTCGGGAATCTAACTCAGACGAGACGGCTCAAGGTAAGTGTACTAACTCGGCACCGTCGTTTCGAACAGCATTTTGAACAGGTTGTCACAAAATCAATCCATAACTTCAGTCATCGTGCCTTTAGTGACAAAGTGACATCAACCTTTAGTGACATCATAGACAATATCGTCAGCCTGTAAGTGTTGATCAATAAGTCGAGAGCTTAATGTAGAAGGAGAGAAATAAAATCAGAAAGACTGTTCCATCTCAAGGTCAAGATTATTGTAAAAAGGGTTTTAGACTATGCATCTTGAAAACCACCAAGGTTTTGTCCAATTTTTTTTTTGTTGTTGTTTGGAGCACCGTACTTATTCACGTACTTTGTTTGTTTGTCTGCTGAGTTGTCTCATGAGGCATGTCCTCCCTTAATCGCACAACAACATTGTTTTGTGATGAAAAGCTTTTCAGATTAATTACTCGCATTTCATTCTGGAGGGTTTCCAATCTTATGCAGAGCTATTTCATGGGAGGAATTTGGAACGGGCCCATGTTGCCAGGTCACGGGCCTACTTTTGTTTTAGAGGTCCTATGAGGTTGTAAATGTCTACAAGCAATATTGCAAGCAGACATTCAGCACGCTTCTTGTCCCTTGGGAAATATTTTTAAGATGGTAGAACAGCTTATAGTCAGATCTCATTATGGTGTAAATCAAACTCTCCGAGACCCTCTCTTCCTTTTTGCAGATGACTCCATGTTGTTTCATACAGTACATCAAACCAGGTAAAGCACTAGCCACGAGCATGCACAGTATAGCTGCATCACTCTGCAGATCTGGAATGGATTAAATCTGACAATGGAACATGTCTTTCAATCCTGGTAAATCTCAGTCTCACTCTGTTGCTCCAGAAGGTTCAACAGATGAACCTACTTATCGATTTCCATAGTCACTGAAAGAGGTTCAGTCTTTTGAAAGTCTAGGCCTCATCGTCAACCATGATCTCTCCAAAACTGATCATGTAGCAAAGCTGGCTTCCAAAGCCAGCCACATACTGGACATCCTTTGTTATTCAAACTAACTCCTTGATAAAGTAGAAGTTCCCAAACCCTACAAGGCCTTTGTCCGTACCCCAACAGAGTACTGCGCTCTCCTATGGACTGGCAACTTCTTGACTACAGACCAATCAGCTTACTTCCAATGATCAGCAAGGTCATGGAATCCATCATCGCAGTTGAAATGAAGTCCTTCCTTTTCTCCAACAACCTCATCTCAGATCATCAATTTGGTTTCAGACCAGGTCACTCCACCTTGGACAAACTGCTTTTACTCACTCAACAAGCCCACACGTGTGTGTTTCTGTAGACAGCTCAGAAGACATATTGTATAGAGAAGAAGAGCACATTGAGCCTAAAATAATAAAATTATTTCATAAAATCCTTACGTTTCAGAAGAATACTATCTTCCGAGGAGCTCCAATCCCACACACTTTATTAAATCTATCCCAAACTTCATGCCAATTGGTCCCCCTCGCAGCCCAGTCATGACGCGTATCCATTCCCGTCGGACGTAATACACACAGCTAATGTCTATGCAGCTGCACGTCTGGTGTCTACCTCTGAGGACGGAAGATAATATTCTTCTGAAACGTCAGGATTTTAACAAATAATTTTATTCCTTCAGGCTCAGTGTGCTATTACTCTCCATACAACATAAATATCTATACTAATAAAAGGTAATGTGTGTGTTTTTTGTCCTCCATAACTCCAAAACTATAAATATACCATCAGTGATGGGGAATCCCCCACCATTGAATGAAAAAGGTCATACATATTCCAGATAATGAGGGAGGTGAATTGGAAACAAGACAGCATTTGGTCATCATTTTGAAAAAGTTCCCCAGGGGTGAGGAACGTAGTAACCAAAAATAATTGATATCAGATAAGCGGTTTTCCCATTTATTACAAAAAAACATTTTGTTCAAGATGGCCGCCCCAGTCGGCCATCTTGGATCCGGCCACGCCCAAAATCAATAGGGTTCTTCCTTTACAGGTGGTACATGTGTGACCCAAATTTCAAATCGATATGGCAAACAGTTTATGAGTTACCGCACTCACAGCTATAAATGTTGACGCCCAGCCAGCCGGACGGACGGACAGCCGGACGACCTGGGTGACAACAATATCCCCCTTCCGCCACGCGGCGGGGGATAAAATCCTAGCAGTCTGAAAATTTGCATGCCTACTAAGAAAACTCCAAGGAAGTGCAAGAGCGAAAATTGGGTGTTTGGGTTAATTAAAACACCCCTTTTGAAGATAATTTAGGGGGTGCTCATCACAAAACAAACAAAAAAAATAAGCCTCACCAAGATGGCGGCATGCCGTCTTGGTCTGCCCTCCCGGGTTGCTGGAGTCTTCAGCCACCATTTTGTTTGGCCAATTCAACCATGCCTCGATTTGGAAACGCGATCGACTCTCACAGACTAACTAAAGTATATAATCAAAATATTATGTCAGATTTGAGAATCAGATCTGGTGAACAAAATAAGTGTCAAAATCTCGAGTGAAATCCGAAAATTTTAACAAATTAGCAATTTCTACAACTTCGTGTATTTATTTAAGCAAAGCATTAAACTTGACTTTTTCAACTGTTCGGACGATTATATTGAGTGAAGAAAAAATTATGGAATGTGCAGTAAGAGTAAATTAATTGAGTGAAACGCCGTGCTTCATCACCTGCTTTTGAATTCCACGACGGTACACACAGTACAGGGGGTCTTTTTTTTCAGCAATTTTACACAAAGTTTGCTGTTTCCGTTTTGGGCGATTCGCTAGTGTGGGGGAAAAATTTATATTAATGTATTTTAAATTGTAACAAATGGAGTTTCAGAAATGTAACTTTTATGCTGCAAATTGAATTGGCTGTCATTTCTGGCCAAAAGACTTTTGCCCTAAATGATAAGAAATGTGTTGTTCTGGAGCAGAGTGACCGAGCTGATAAATGAACCTTTGCTTAGAAAATTTACGAAGTGGCTTTATGTCTAAAAGACACGTCTACAGTCTGGGTGAATACCCCCAACCTCTCTCTCATGGAAGTATAAAATGTTTTGAAAGGCACATTTTCTTAGTACGAGCACGTGAGGAAGTATAGTTTCTCAGTGGCTCATACTCCTTGGAACTGACCAAGTACCAAGTTAGAATAAAACTCTCTGATGTAATGTAGAAGTGAATTGAATCGGGTTGGTCTAACTGTTAACTAAAATAAGAATAAATGAAATAGAACCAAATAATATTGCAATCAAATGGGGATTCTTAAGTTCATTGTACAAAGGTGAGAAGTGTATGGTGTATAATTAGGAAATAAATTGTTTCACAAGGAAGGACTTGTGTGGACATCAGTTTTATCAGTGTCGATAGGGTTTTTTGTAGGGTTTTATAATCAAATTGGACAAACGTTAAACTCTGTCTGAAGTCAAATAGGATTCCACAATCGACCAGTTAGAATCCTTCAGGAGGACAACGATCACAACAAGGTGGGTTAAAAAATCCACATCAGTAGCATTACAAAATCTCCAAATGCGGGTTTCAGAAGGTGCAGCGTATCCCTCCCACGTCTCAAAGTATCTAATGTTGTGTGTCTGTGTGTGTCTGTGTGTGTCTGTGTTTTGGCTGTTGGTTATCTCCACATGCAGCTTTCAGAAGGTGCAGGTGTGTGTTTGGTTGTTAGTTCTTATTTCCATATGCAGGTTTTAGAAGGCGCAACGGATCACTCCCAGATCTCGAAGTATCCACCATCGCACATGTGTGTATGTGTGTGTGTGTGTGTGTGTGTGTGTGTGTGTGTGTGTGTGTGTGTGTGTGTGTGTGTCTACATATGGGGTTTCAGAATGTGGAATGGAGTCCTCAAAGCGCGGGCTCAAAGTATCCACCTTCATTTCGGTAAGGGGGGTCACAATTCACGGACCAAGCTGTGAAATTTTGTGTTTTCAAACTTTTGTGCCGAGGGCTGTCTTCAGGATCGTTACTGAACCCAGAACGGCTTCCAACTGTGGTTCGTTTGTAGTAATATTCCCAGGGATAGTTTTTAATATCTCTGTGACGTTCTTGTTCATCTTTCCCATGAACTTCTTCATCATCACTGGTACAACTTTGTCATTCTTCAGCTTCCAGGATCTTTTCACTTCATGTTTGAGGTCTTGGTATTTGGTCATTTTCTTGATATCTGCATCGTTAGTCCAAAATAACTGGTATTAACACCTCAATTTGCAATACCTTCTTCTCTTTTTGTTTGTACCCATGTATGATATCCGGTCGCAATGCTTTGTTTTCGATGTTCATGCCCAATGGGATCTAAGGTCGTACGTGAGCGGTACTTCATTGTTTTCAGTGATTGCTTTAGTTTCATTTTCCCACAAATGTTCTGGAATTGGAATATCAAAGTTTTTGCAGATGTGCCAACGGATTACTTTACAAACTCTGTTGTGAGGTTTTTTTTTTTTTCGGATTCGGTCATTAAGCATCACACATCATTCTCTTTGCAAACCCCACCTCCACCCCTCACCTGTATTTTTTTTTTGTCCGCCTCTCCCACACCCTTTTCACTCCCTCTGTCCCCTCACAAAATGTGTCTGTCTCTGTCTCTGTCTCTGTCTCTGTCTCTGTCTCTGTCTCTGTCTCTGTCTCTGTCTCTGTCTCTGTCTCTGTCTCTGTCTCTGTCTCTGTCTCTGTCTCTGTCTCTGTCTCTGTCTCTGTCTCTGTCTCTGTCTCTGTCTCTCTCTCTCTCTCTCTCTCCCCCAAATAGCAACGTTTAGTGAGGTATTGCTCTCCCCATATACCCCCTAACTCTCCTTTCTTCATCCTCTCTGCCTCCCTTCCACATCTGAACCCGACACCTGCCTTCTCTCTCTCACCACCCCCCACCCCCCACTTTATTGACCCATCAGCTAAGTGATGGGTTGTATTTGCTCGTGAATGATAAAGATTACATTGTCAACATCAGTTAAATATCAGACGGAGCCACCTATCTGGAGTTCAGACTTGTTTTCCCTCATCAGGACAGCATATTGATAAATATGTAACCAATGATGGCCACATTCGTCGTTTATACATCAGACGCATCAACTGACTGTTATGGTGAGCATCACCACAGATTATGTCTCACATGCTAAAAACGCATAATCCACAAAGAACAAGCAGTGTAGGACTATGTCCAATGGAGATTGCGGGAGTTCTAGTCATGCTCCACATGTTTTGATTTAACTGCCAATCTAATCACGTGCCTTCTGATTGAATGGTTTGCATTAGCAGGAACAATCGTCTGGGCGGCAAACGGACGGTTCTTATTTACAGATTATGCGGTTTTACCGTGTGAGACATAATCTGCGGCGATGCTCACCACAAGTCAGGAGGCACGTCTGATGTGTGTGTGTGTGTGTGTGTGTGTGTGTGTGTGTGTGTGTGTGTGTGTGTGTGTGTGTGTGTGTGTGTGTGTGTGTGTGTGTGTGTGTGTGTGTGTGTGTGTACCTGTTTTGTATGTGATAGCTTGCGGATAAGCTGTGGATTGCCTGGATATTAAAATGTTTACCGAGCTATAAACTACCAACCTGTTGTTTCACACAATGCGAGAGGCACCAAAGTGTGTGTGCCATCCATCAGAAAGATGGGAAGCTAGAAGACCCATCTACCAGCACTCGGTGCACATTAAAGATCCCATAGTATCTTTCATGAAGAGTAGGTGAGTTACCACTGGCACTGTGAACAAATTACAAACTCCTGCCCAAATCACCTTCGGTCCTTCACCAGGCCGAGTCGGCCTGTTCACGAAACATTTGGGACAAAACCCTCCCCGACAGACCCCACAATAAGGTGGGAATAATCGGGTTCATTCAAGAAGTGGTAGTCGTCGTAGTAGTAGTTGTGGTGGTGCAAGTAAACTTACAAACATAGAAAGTTTCCATCAGCACGTGGCTTGCCGAAACAATACAAGACAAGTTTCTGCAAATAATACTTTCGTTGAACCATCTGGCAGATTTATAGTGACAACCCCATTTTGTATTCCTTGGTATACAATGGCCCTGTCTTGTTGCATCAACACTGTTATGCAAAAGCTTTAAACAAATGCTTTGTTCAACAGCAAGATTGCTGGGAAAACAAGGTCACCTGGGATTTAATTTGGCTTTCACATTATTGTTGGCAAAAAAGGTAAAGTAATAAACATGTCCAACAAAATCCTTTTGCAGGACCCCAAGGAAAATATTATTGTTAAATATTTTTCAAACAATTTTGAACCTGGTCACGATCGTGTTGCACCAAGCAAGCAGGAATTTCAATAATTTTAGGAGAGAACCTTCATTTGTGCTCATAATAAGTAAAACATACCTCATGTTATAACATTCCGCTTTCTCTCCTTGTGGAAAAGTTGTATTTTATTGGAACTTCATGGGAGGTCAGGTGCCAACGTACACCGTTATTAAACTACATCGTGGGAGCAGTTTTAAAACAACAAAAACAGAGCATGAAACGTATATTATATGATTATTGTTGTTATTATTACTATTATTATTATTCTTTTTATCTCAAATCATATTTTTGTACTATCATTGTACTTCATTATTATTATTATATCAAACACTGTTGTTGTTAAGCATTTATATTTTAATACTGAAATGGATGTTCATATCTTTTACTTAATTTTCACCACAGCACAACAGTTACTATAACTTCATTTACAGTAATTTATATCACTATTATTATCGGTTTTATAATTCAGGAAATATAATAATAATAATAATAATAATAATGCTAACATTACAAGGAAATGCAAGGGACTTTGACACAAGAGGCCCTGTAATTAATCAACACCCCATCAATTCAATCCATCAGTTTATTCATAGTCAGAAAAATTATTAATCATTTATTCATGTAACCCTATCTACCATTTACCCAATTTCATGGGGTGGGGTGGAGGAGTGGGAAAGAAAACAGTGGTGCAGGAACAGGAACAATATATATATATATATATATATATATATATATATATATATATATATATATATATATATATATATATATATATATATATATATATACACACATATTAGTGTGTCAGTTGTAAGGAATAACAGGGTTGTGGGCACACATTATAATGTACACATACAGTTTATGACAATATATATATATATATATATATATATATATATATATATATATATATATATATATATATATATATATATATATATATATATATATATATATATATATATATGTATATATTGTTACTGCTGCGGAAATTCGCAATACACCATAAAGGTTCCTTAGATTAGCTATGCCGGTAAGTGAGTGTTCAGATAGGTCCCCACCGTTGTTTAAAGGGATTTTCTTCATGTTCACCGGGCTGCGACCCTTTGAGATAGCCGTTTTTCTTTTTCTATCGTTATTTTGAACCAACCACGTCTCAACCACCATTACAACCACCTTAACCACAACGCCAACCATGCCACCATCACAACAACCACGATCGCCTCAACCATCAACCACAACCGAACCACCACCACCAACGTCGCTCTCAACAACCGCTTCACAGCAACCTCCACCACAACCACACCCCTCTCAACAAACCACGCCATCCCCACCCCTTTACTCCCAACCACCAACATCGCCTTACCACCTTCTCCACCCCATCAATCACCTAACCACCTTCGCAACCACAATGCCAACCACCAGCCAAGCCACAACTACAAGCAACCAAACCACAATCCCACGCACCAACGAATAGCATCTGCGAAAGCCAGCGCAACGCGAAGGAAACCAGAGGAGTTCCAATGGTGTGCGGATTTTCCCGCCTGTTTTCCCGCGCTTTGGTGTGGGGGAAGTGCAATGCTAGTCAAAGGTCAGAGGTCATGTAAAGGAGGGGCCTCTTTTTGGGGGAATGATTTCCTTGGACCTGAGCCAAGAATGATTTCTCTGCCCCACCCCCCCCCGGTAGCGCACGGGGAGGGGCACGAGAGGGCACGCCCCTTTTTAGAAGCTTCCCGCAGGAGCTGAAAGTGGGGCGGAGCCGAAAACGGGGAGGAATCAGGCATTGGAACCTGAGGAATAAAAGGGCGCATGAGACGCCAGGTTCGGGGTTGTCGGTCGTCGAGTCGTATTGTCTCTTCGGGGGAGCTTCCTCTCTTCGTGACATTGGGGATTGCTGCTGCTCCGTGGTGTTTTAGATCAGGGTGCCTTCCCTCTGGGCGCCAAGTTGTGAGGGTTGTGAACGGTGGTCCAGGGTCGAGGCACGCACGAGAGGAGAGTGCCGAAGAGAGCTCGCCGACCGTCGCACCATGAGGGTGCAGGTAACCAGCGTCGGTCTCGTGGGCCCATTCGGTCATCCACGGCCCACGGCCATAAAGGTTTATGAACCCCGTCTACCCCCTTGCCTATGAGGGGGTCTTTCCTTTTGTTTTGAATGAATGTTGTTGTGGCGCCGTGTCCCTGAAAGTAGAACCTGTTAAGTGCATGTACATTCTTATTATAGTCGGTCGTATTGCTTTTGCTTCTATGTGCCTGTACATTGCATGACTGCCTTGGCTGTATATACGTGCTTAGTGAATAAATGTCCTTGTGTGAAATGTACCCCATTCGTCGTGTCTTATTTCCCATTTGAAAGTGCCATCTTGCATCGTGGAATGAGTAGTGGGATTTGAACGCCCGGTAAAGAGAGTCGGATCCGTCGAGGTCGGTGATAACAACGCTCGGTTAACACTGTAGGACGGAACGGACGGCTTAAGCAGTTCGTGTCCCAGGCCGACCTGCGGCGCGGTGCAGCCCCTCGGTAGGTTACCCGTGCGGGTACTTAGGTATATCGACATTCGGCTATTCATCCTATTTCGCACGGGTAGAATGCGGACTGGGCTGTGGTGAGGTTAAACCCCCACCCGTGACTGGTTCCTGGCGGAGTTCCAGGAGGGTCATGACTGAATTGTCCATCTGGTGGGCGACGCAGTTGCGATTGGAATTACGCGGCCGATCGCACGCCGGTGGGCGCGAATTCGTAACAATATATATATATATATATGCAGATATATATATATATATATATATATATATATATATATATATATATATATATATATATATATATAGATATATATATATATATATATATATATATATATATATGCAGATATATATATATATATATATATATAGATATATATATATATATATATATATATATATATATATATATGCAGATATATATATATATATATATATATATATATATATATATATATATATATATATATATATATATATATATATATATATATATATATATATATATATATATATATATATATATATATATATATATATATATATATATATATATATATATATATATATATATATATATATATATATATATATATATATATATATATATATATATATATATATATATATATATATATATATATATATATATATATATATATATATATATATATATATATATATATATATATATATATATATATATATATATATATATATATATATATATATATATATATATATATATATATATATATATATATATATATATATATATATATATATATATATATATATATATATATATATATATATATATATATATATATATATATATATATATATATATATATATATATATATATATATATATATATATATATATATATATATATATATATATATATATATATATATATATATATATATATATATATATATATATATATATATATATATATATATATATTTATATATATATATATATATATATATATATATATATATATATATATATGTATATATATATATATATGTATATATATATATATGTATATGTATCTTCTTCTCCTTTCGGCTGCTCCCGTTAGGGGTCGCCACAGCGGATCATCCGATCCGCATAGTGATTTGGCACATGTTTTACGCCGGATGCCCTTCCTGACGCAACCCTGGTCGCCAATTACGACACAGGGATATGGTACACCTATTTTTTAACCGGGGTATACACCGGCCCAGTATACTGGTACTCATTTCGCCGACCTCGGAAGGATGACAGGCTGAGTCAACCCCCTGGTGTATTAATTCAGTGGCCCAACGGGGCTTGAACTCAGGACCTTTTGGATCCCAAGCCGCTGCCCTAACCACTGCGCCAACACACCAGGCTATATATATATATATATATATATATATATATATATATATATATATATATATATATATATATATATATATATATATATATATATATATGTATATATATATATATATATATATATATATATATATATATATATATATATATATATATATATATGCAGATATACGAGGTCCGTCGAAAAAGTAATGGGACTGACTTCACAGAAATTTTATTCCAAAAAATATATTGAAATCACAGCCTGTTCCCCCTGGAAAATAGTTTCTCTCCAGTCTCACACACTTGTCCATCCTCTTCTTCCATGCTTCGATGCACCGCTGGAAGGATTCTTCTGGAATCCTCCGGAGGTCGTCACGGCCCTTTTGATGGCCTCCACATCAGGAAATCGGGTCCCCTTGATCACCCCATTGAGCTTGGAGAATAGGAAAAATCACAAGGGGACAAGTCTGGCGGATACGGGGGTTGCTCCAGAGTTGGCATGTTCCTCTCCGCCAGAAAATGTCGGATGCTCAGAGCACTGTGAGCAGGGGCGTTATCATGGTGGAGCACCCAGGCATTGTTCTCCCACAGATCCCTCCTCTTGTCCCAGACTGATCTCATGAGGCGCCGGAGGATCTCCTTGTACATGTATTGAGTCACTGTTTGACCCTGTGGTCGAAATTCGAAGTGGACGATGCCCTTGGTGTCAAAAAACGTGATGAGCATCGCCTTGACCTTCGACTTCGACATCCTTGCTTTCCTTGGTCTTGGTGATGCTGGACTTTTCCACTGACGACTCTGCCATTTGGTCTCGGGATCGTATTCGAATATCCACGATTCATTGCCAGTAATGACTCTCCCGAGCAGGTCTGGATCGTCTTTGAGACGCTCGATAAAGTCTTGACAGACAGTGACTCTTTGCCGTTTCTGGTCCTCGGACAACAGCTTGGGGACCATCTTTGTGCACACCTTGCGCATTTCGAGATTTTCAGTGATGATGCTCCAGACAGTGTCGTTGTTGATGAAACGTTCCTCAGCAATCATCCGCACCACGAGTCGACGATCTGTGCTCACCATCTGCTTCACATGCTCGATGTTGTCTGCCGTTCTGCTCGTTGAAGGTCTTCCAGACCATGGATAGTCTTCAACCTCCTCCCATTCCTCTTTGAATCTCTTGTGCCATTCAAATGCATGTGTATGTGACATCGTTTCTTCCCCGTAGACCTGCTGCAGCATTGCGAAGGATTCGGAAGGTGTTTGGCCAAGCTTGGCAAGAAACTTCAGATTGGCTCTCTGCTCAAGATTCATAGCACTACGACTCAGATGAGACAACGTGCAAAGCACGACCTGTAAAAACATCACACAATGAGCGCAATCAACCATCACCAATCATATATATTGCTGGAATGTTGCGAAAGACTGTGATGCAACCCGTTCATTCAAGTTGTGTAAGTGGAGCACACAACAGGCTCAGTCCCGTTACTTTTTAGATGGACCTTATATATATATATATATATATATATATATATATATATATATATATATATATATATATATGCTGTCCCAAAAAAATATACAACTTTTAAAATGCTTCGTTTGATCCTAAAAAAGCAGTCATTTTGTCATGAATGCTTCATTTCTTGTTGCAGAGACGCTGAAGTTTATTTTGATACCAAGCAAGCGCCAGAAAAATGCCAAGACTGACCGTACAACAACGGATGGAAATTGTTGAACTTTGGCACTCAACGAAAAGTGTCATACAGGTGCAACATCTTTACTCGAGACATTTCGGTATCCACTTGTTCCATGCACCAAACTTTCGAACAACAAAGTGCACCATCGCAAAGTTTACCAATGTGGGAACCATCTGTGACCTTCACAAGGGTCACAGTGGTCAGAAGAGGAGAGGTCGTAGTGAAGAAAATGTGGAAATGGTGAGACAGGCAGTCGTTCAGAGTCCTAAAAAAATCGATTCGACGACTTTCTGCTGAGACAAACATTCATAAGAGCACCGTTCAGAGGATCCTTCGCCAAGACATTCATGCCTTTCCATACAAAATTCAAACGGAAACGGTGCTTACTGATTAACAGAAACACAATCGACTAGACTTTGCAAATTGGTTCTCAGGAAAGTTGGAGGAAAGTTGGAGGAAACTTCCTCAAAAAAACTTCACATGACGGACGAATGCCATGCTCACTTATCCGGGGAGGAAAACATGCAAAACTTTCGGTACTGGGGAACTGAAAATCCTGGTAATGCATCAACTGAACTGGTGTCTCGATCTGTTCTCAAAGTCACCATGTGGGTGGCGGTTGGTGGTATGGGATAATTGTTCCATACTTCTTTGCAGATGACCAGGGATGCACTTGCACGGTAAACCAGAGGAACTATCGCGAAATGATTCAGGAATTCTATCTGCCTGAGCTACGTACGCAGGCCCGTAGGAGAAACAACCTGATCCAGATGAGAACCCAGTGGTTCCAGCAGGATGGGGCACCACCCCCATACAGCCAGGCAAATAAGGCGTTTTCTCAACCAACATTTTGAGGGCCGCTTTATCTCCCTCGACGAAGACGTTGAGTGGCCACCGTATTCCCCTGACCTTACTCCTCCAGACTTCTTCTTGTGGGGGTATCTCAAGGACAGGATCTATGGAAACCCTTGGCCTCAGACTCTTGATCAGCTGAAAGAAAACATCCACCGAGAAATCCAGAACATTCCTCATGAAACGTTTCCCAAAGTGATGGAGAACATGACAACGCATTTGCAGGCAGTGATCAGACAACGTGGAGCCTACGTCGAACATGTGGTCTCAAAGAAAACGACGATTCTATACCAAAATTTAAATTTGGTGGCAATTTTTGACATTGGTACAATAAACTTCACCCTTTCAGCTTTCTATCCAGCCATATATCTTTTTAAAAAATATATGTTATGACCATCCTCTTTGCAGATGAAAAGTTGTATATTTTTGGGACACCCTGTGTGTGTGTATATATATATATATATATATATATATATATATATATATATATATATATATATATATATATATATATATATATATATATATATATATATATATATATATATATATATATATATATATATGAAAAACAAAGACCAACCCGCATATCTCACCTGTAAATGTAGGGAATAACCAACTAGCTCTCACCTAATCAATTAAACCCTGATGGCTAGAATTATGGAAATAAATTGACTCCTCCCATGCGCTTCGAGCCAAAGAAGCTGCATAAAGCAATGAAGAAAGGTTACACATGGTAATCCCTTTGCTACTTCAAACCTTTTCCAGAATTCCTCCCCAGCTGTAAAATTAACAAACAATACATAAGAGAATCCCTATGCTACACACCTCTTCAGCTGCCGGACCAGTTTCATCACTTCTTGGCGAATCGTCAGCAACAGCCCAGACAGAAATGCATACCAACGAGGCTCCTAAGCATGTACTATGTGTAAATGTCGAAGTTTGTTTTTAACCCGAAGAGGTTTGTTTTTTTAATTTTACATTTTACAGAATGAGTATTGTGAAAAAACATTGTGAGATCTGAAATCACGATGGAAAACTCCTATAGGTCATAATATATATATATATATATATATATATATATATATATATATATATATATATATATATATATATATATATATATATATATATATATATATATATATTTGCAATTTCAGTATTTTTGGGTGTCATGGGACCTTTAATCTTCTCTTGACTGATGAAATCACTTGCAAGATTATTGATGACAATCATATTCTGGTGGCATCCAAGAAAGACGCAAGTCTGAGGAACAATTTAGTTCATTCCCATTTTCCTTCCAATGATATTGGAGTAGAACAGTCGGGTACAACGCCTTGTAATTGTCACAGATGTAAATCTTGTCACCATGTTATGTCACATGACACTATTTGAGGCCCGGAAGGCATATGTCACGTCAAGGATCACTTCAACTGTACTTCCACAAACATCACATATGGTTTGCCATGTGATCGTTGTAACCTGCTTTAAATTGGTGAAACCAAACAACGTTTGGCTGACAGAGTGGCCAAACATTTAAGATCTATACGTTTAAACACAACGGGTCTAGCAGTAGCAGCACATTTTAACCTTGCGAATCATACCAATGATGTGTGTGTGTGTGTGTGTGTGTGTGTGTGTGTGTGTGTGTGTGTGTGTGTGTGTGTGTGTGTGTGTGTGTGTGTGTGTGTGTGTGTGTGTGTGTGTGTGTGTGTGTGTGTGTGTGTGTGTGTGTGTGTGTGTGTGTGTGTGTGTTATCAAGGTGTGCTCCAGTGATTTGCATTGAAAACCCTTGAAGGAGAAAGTCATCTTTCAACTTGGTACTATACACCCTCAAGGAATTAATGTTACATTCTGGATTTTTCCTTTTTCCACCAATTGATTAATTGTTCAAACACCTGTTCATAATTACTTCACGAAAGTATTGCAGCAGATGTGTTGTATGTGTGTATATATATATATATATATATATATATATATATATATATATATATATATATATATATATATATATATATATATATATATATATATATGAAGAAAGACCAATCCACATCTCTCACCTGTGAATGGAGGGAATAGCCAATCAGCTCTCACCTTATCAACTAAACCCAGGTGACTAGGATTATATAAAGAATTGACCCCTCCCACACTCATCCAGCTGAAGAAGCTGCATAAAGCAACACAAGAAGACTTACACAAGGTAAGCGCCATGCTGTTTCAAACCCTTCCCAGAGTTCGTCAACAATTATAAAGATGTTCACACAAAGTACACACATAATAATCCCAATGCTACACACCCGCTCAGCTGCTGGACCAGTTTGATCACTTATTGGCGAATTATCAGCGATAGCGAAGACAGCAATGCATACCAATGAGGCTCCCAAGCATGTACCATGTGCAAACATCAAAAGCAGTCAATATATAAATAAAGAAAGACTCACCCACATCTTCTAACTGTGAATGGCGGGAATAACCAATCAGCTCTCACCTCATTATCCATACCCAGGTGGCGAGGATTATATAAATAATTGACCCTGTAGAGCAGAAACAGAACAGCATGCTGTTCTTTTCTTTCTTCTTCTTCTTGTCTTCTTCTTCCTGGATTGAAATGATGAGAATATGTCTTTTGTCTTCATGAAATTGTCTATGAATACGTGTTAGTGATAAGTCTACTTTTCTGTGCCTTTTGCTTGTGAATATTTGCTTTAATGATTGCTTGCTTGGTGAATAAAGAGCTGGAAACAATGTGCTTTTCACCATTTCTTGCTTGTGTATGTAAATAAATAGATTGTTGGTTGTTCTTTCAAATCTGTATCGGTTGTCATTTCCTCCATTGGCCCAGCATAGTCCGCATGTTTCATGAGCCAGGAAGTTGTACTCGGCCGATTGGCTCCACACGCCAGCCGGTGCATACGTGGCAGCTCCACTTGGCTGCACCTGATCAGGTAAAATAAGACATATATATATCGATGGCACGAGCCCCCCTTGATCATGCCAACCCAACAGAAAGGTAACACATGAAGTATTGAAAACCCTGCCAGGATTGGCGGTACCAACCGGCGTTCAGGGTTGACTCGCAACCTGCTGGGCCATGGAGTTATCCACGGCAAGTGGGCTGAGGACCGGACGTTCGGGAGGAACCCGAGAGCTTCCACTTGTGGCGAACCTCAAATCCTGAGTCCATAACAATATATTAGAGAAGACACAGCCAACCAACAAATTTAACTTAGATGTATTCCACCAATTTTGAAACAAACAAGAAATATCAGGCCAAGCCTCAGGGTATTATATAAAATATATAATGAACACCCATGTTCTTCCAGCCACAGAAAGCTGCATAACGCAATCAATAGAAGCTACACAAGGTAAGCCCATTGCTGTTTGAAACCCTACCTAAGCTCCTCCAGAGGTGAAACATTGACAAGTAGCACATGCCTGTGATTCCCAATGCTACACGCCCCCATCAGCCACTTGAGCGGTTTCATTATTTTATGGCACATCATCAGTGACAGTGTCAACAGAGAAGTGCACCAGTAAAGGCCCCGTCACACCTTGACGATTTAGCCAACGTATGCAAAATTGGACTAAAACGCTGGGACACGTCGAATACGTTATGGGTAAGTTTGTATACGTTGAGCACGCTGAAAAACACTGTCATCCATCATAGTACGCTGGCTTTCATCGTTGTACTTTGCGGTTGTCCTCATATTTTAGAATGCTTGAAATTTTACAACGTATGCCAGCGTATGACTCACACGTTCCGCTCCGCTGGCCATAAGTTGTAGGCACGTTATGCGATCGTTGACACACGTCGACACACGTTACTTGCAAGTTACTCAGTCGAAACACGTTGAGGTAATGCTTAGCGTACCCAAAAATTATTTCTAACCTATGACTAATGTGCTTTGAACCTATGTGCAATGTACCTCCAACGCATATTGACGTATGTAGACTTTTTTCCGGACGACCACAGAACTTACTGAATGTGTTTCTAATTAACAGGTACCGTATAATGACGTATTGGCAGTGTTTAAAATTTTTTAAAAACAACAATAACTTCCGATATTTCATCACGTGCCGTTACGTCACGTCCGATTGCCTCTTCAGTTTGCTCATGTCTTATTCTTAGTTCCTCCTCTCTGAATATTTTCTGTTTGAGGATATTGTCACATCGACATCAAAACTTAAAAGCAAATGTCCAAATATATTTAAAAATTCGTGATAGACTAAAAACAAACAAACAAACAAAAAAACAACAACAACTTCAGATATTTCGTCACGTGCCTTCATGGATGCAAGGAGAAAAAAAGAAAATGTGCCTTGACGGAGAAAATAAGTTTCGGGTATTTAAAACATTACCTCGACGTGTTTCGACTTATGAGTAACTTACAAGGAACTTGTGTCCACGTGTGTCAATGATCGCATATCGTGCCTACAACTTATTCCCAGTGTCACGGAACATGGGAGCCATATGGCGAGTACGTCGTAAAATTTTCAGCATGCTTGAAATTTCACGACGTACTAAACGTACCACGAAATATGACAGCGTACTTCATCGTTTTTCAGCGTGCTCTTAACGTATACACAACTTACCCATAACGTATTCAACGTGTGCCAGCGTTTTAGACACATTTTTCATAGGTCGGCATACGCTGGCTAAATCATCAAGGTGTGACTGCGATGTTGACACTTCCAATTCTCAGGCGATATGATTTAAATCGGCGTGTGGCAGGTTTTTAACAGGCTACACCACAAGTTCCTCGGCGATACGTGCAGCGCGCTATGCCTAAGTTAAACTATCGTTGGGCATAGGTTGTGAACGCCGACAACAGGCTAAGCATTCGTTGGTATGTTATCTTTAAGACAACGAAACGTTCTGTGCCCGTTACTAATATGTTATGCATATGACCAACAAGTTATGAATACGACCAACACGTTATGAATACGACCAACACGTTATGAATACGACCAACAAGTTATGAATACGACCAACACGTTATGAATACGACCAACACGTTATGAATACGACCAACACGTTATGAATACGACCAACAAGTTATGAATACGACCAACACGTTATGAATACGACCAACACGTTATGAATACGACCAACACGTTATGAATACGACCAACAAGTTATGAATACGACCAACACGTTATGAATACGACCAACACGTTATGAATACGACCAACACGTTATGAATACGACCAACACGTTATGAATACGACCAACACGTTATGAATACGACCAACACGTTATGAATACGACCAACACGTTATGAATACGACCAACACGTTATGAATACGACCAACACGTTATGAATACGACCAACACGTTATGAATATGACCAAAACTTAAAAAAAAAACATCAAAATTTCAGCATATGCCAACGTTTTACATACATTTTTATACGTTGCCATTGCTGGCTAAATCCTCAAGGTGTAACAACGCCTTAAGGTTTCCAAGCATGTCCCACATGCAATGCCAATAGCAGTTCACATATACAGTAAATATCAATACCCAATCATTCCAACGACACATATGCATGCACGCACCTACGCACATGTTGATGGACACTTTCAGACCTGGGAGGGTTCCATTCCACCTTCCAAATCCCACACTTGAACATAACAGCAAGCACGAGCACACACACACACACACACACACACACACACACACACACACACACACACACACACACACACACACACACACACACACACACACACAATGCTGCTATGAGGTATAACATACTTAAGCTGCTGTGACAAAAAAAACAAACATCTGCATTCAATTAAACATAAAATACATAACTGTTGGACAGTATTGTACCATATTAGCCTTGCCCGCTATAGTCAGGTAGCTTGTACTGTGTGCCAGGTCGATAGTTGTTAATTAAGTCGTTGTTAGTTATTAGCTATGCTCTCTTACTCGTTCCCAAAGGGATGAGAA